>NC_056728.1:1683700716-1683853216 GCF_019279795.1 Protopterus annectens | reverse complement strand
TGAGCCATTACTTCTGGTATGTAAACATAAACCGTTGAGTGAATTTTATGAACTTAAAAATATACTTGAGCATAGTAGGGAGTCTTAACTGGCTAAGAAATGCATAATTAAAAAAATGTGTTTAATCTTAAACTTGTATTTAAAGCATTGTTAAACTGGAGTGTTATATATTCTTTGTTTGATCCTGCTGGTAAATGTGAAAGGAATGAACATTATTAGTCCTTTCTTTGGAAGGAGTGCCATTTTGCTTCACTTTTGAGAGTCAGAAGAATTGGGAAATGGATAAAATGTTAGCAGTTGTATGCAGCGTATCTGTAAATTGAGCTGATGGGAGGTTCCTGTTTTGTTATGGGATGTTTCTGTTTTACGTATTGTATTGAAGACCCAAGGATATTGTATCCTTGTTTTTCATTTGTATTTATTTAATAGAATGCATGTGACATTAAATCTGATTATTTCATCATTTGTCACACTTTTGCAATGTAAACAAACTTTAAGTTCAGACTTGAATATACATGTACATATACCTTCTAAATGGACAAGAAGAAAGCTGTTGACTGCCAGCATTCTTACCTGTCCAGAAAATACAGATTACTAAATGACAGCATTTCAGTCTTGTTAATGCAACACTACAGTAGTTTTACTCTTGGCATGTATTCCATCTGAACAAGACCTTAGTATCCAAACTGGCACATTTTACATTGCTGTCTGTATTTTCTGTTTACCACACTTTGGCCAGATTCAAAAAGATAAGGGCTGCATCTCTACTTAGGGCAGCACTGAAGAGTGAATTGCAGGATGCATGTAACAGAGCTTCAACCGAAGTCTAATTAGGGGGGATCTCTGACTAATTTTCTCTATCTTTTGTGATAGATGGTTATAAATACAGTTGCAAAAGAGTATAGTGATTAAAACAGAAGCATATTTGACTAGCAAAAGCCAATGATGAAAGTGTTTTTTCATGAGGGACAAGTTGCCTCCCCACCTGCATCTCCAAGTTAGGTGACTCTCCCATTACTCAGTACTGCTTTGCAAACTAGCTGTTAAACTGTATATTAGGGAAAGGAAGAATTCCCAGGCTATCACAAGCTCTGTCTTTAAATGTAAAAGTTAGGAATTGCATTCTGTTAATCATTCACACAACAAGTGGCGATGAGTGGTGGGTCATAGTTAAGCCTAGCAGCCAATCGGGACCTTGGTAAACTCTAAGCTACAGGACAGTGCATCTTAACATTCTTTTTACCTTGAACCTGTGTTGGTCAGTATTGTGTTGTACAGTATTGTCAATGCTTATTTAATGTTTGCCCAGAATACTGATATTAGACAACAGATGCTAAGAATAGGGCAGAAAATAGTAGTAACTTTATGTGAGCTGCATATTTCTTCAGAATTCATACCTACTTGCTAAGCGTAATTCTGCACTGCAGTAGTGTAATAAAACTTGCATTTGTTGACCAGGTAAGCCCACTGGACAGAAGTGCCTGTTTTTCAGGGTTGACACAGGAAAGCACTTGCTGACGGTCTCACACTAGGTAATCTGAGGTGGAAGGTATCAAACCCTGTACCCTAGCTTACAGGTATCAACTCTGAGTATTTAGTTCTCTGTGCTGACACTGTGTTATATAAGCTGTCAGGGTATGTAACTTAACATTACCTTTGTATTTAATTTGTCTGTTTATCAAACTAAGAAAAGACAGGCATTTTAGATTAATTGAAAGATAGCCACCTCCCCCCAAAAAATGAAAAAAGTCATACTTTTCATGTTACCTCAAACTATTCTGCAGCACTAATGTCACAGCTCCTGTGGTAACTTATTATTATTTTCTGATTTGTTATTCAGGAAATGACCTGATGGGAGCCATCATGCTGACCTGCTTTCAGTTTACAGTTCTTTTTTTTTTTTATTAATGTAATGTTATAGTAAGACAATGGTTTAGTGATCACTTACTGAATGTCTGCCCCCCTCACTAGCTTGCATCGAGAGTAGTGTGATTTCCAGCTTTTCTGACTATCGCTTGCAACAGCATCTTTAGCATTTTTATTTACTTTTCTGCTTTTGATTTTTCCTTTAGCCTACGTGCATTAAATTATCTTGCGCATTTCACCCATCTCCAGAGGGATTTGATAAAAGAACTGCCAACTTCTCTCTCTCTGGGTCCAAGTATGAGGAGGAATTTAAGGTGATTTCTCCCAAGCTGTCCACCCTTCATTCAGTTGCAAATTCGTCCATGAGGCTAATTTCCAATGCTGCGTAAAGGTTCTCACGAGCAGTGGGTTCAGGCATCGCCATTAGTTGCCATGCCTGGCTATGCCTAAGCAGGTTTGCAGAGGCCTTCAAGACATCATTTATCAATGCCCCCTTTGATGGTTCCACTGTCTTTGGTTCCAGCATGAAAGAGGCGTTGACCCACAGTGAACAGGAAGGGAAGACCTCGTCAGCTGTTGGGATCAGATTTTCTGCTCCTCAGAGGTCCTTTTCTAAGACCCAGAAGGGGAGTAAGAAAATGTGGTTTCGGAAGGCAGTCTTTCTTCCAGGATGCTCAGGATGATTCCTCTTCCAGAGGACAAGGAAGAGGTTTCAATGGTAGACGTCACCCTAGTGGCAGAGTAGGCTTGCAGAATCAAGGTTCCAGGGAGCCCTTCTTTGAGAAACCTTTTCAGCATCCCTGAGACATCGCCAGACTGGCCTTCTCTGGAGGCAGTCGGAGCCCAGTTATCTTTGCACCCTCTAACCTGGGTAAGCATTACAAATGATCAGTGTGTGATAACAATTGCATCTAGGGGCTATTGCATTCCCTTTTCGGAAGTTCCCCCGAAATCCAGTACTCTTCCGGATGTGCCACCCAGTCAGAAAGAGTTGGCCTGACAGTAGGTTTCAAACTTTCTTCAGAAAAGAGCCATCCAAAAGGTCCCGGCAGGGCAGAGAGGATCCAGAATTTATTCCCGCTTCTTTTTAGTTCCAAAGAGAACAGGGGACCTACGTCCTATTTTGGACTTAAGTCACATGAACCTGTTCGTACAAAAGTCAAAATTTTGGATGGTCACTGTGCAGTCGATTGTGCCCCTTTTACACAGCAATGATTGGATGTGCTCAGTGGACCTCCAGGACACGTACTACCATATAAAGAAGGCTCGACGGTCCAGGAGGTTTCTCTGCTTTCGCTTGGGAGCCGATCATTTTAATTTCAGGTGCCTGCCCTTTGGCCTCACCTCAGTCCCCCGGTTGTTCATCAAATGTATGGCAGTGGTGGCAGCTCATCTCTGGCTGTAGGGAATCCAGGTATTTCTATGTTTGGACGATTGGCTTCTAATGGCTCCTGCAAAGCATCAACTATTGGGCAACATTCATACCTTACTTTCCCTGTTCCATCAGTTGGGAATTATGGTGAACATGGCCAAGTCTTCCTTGATTCCTTCCCAACGTCTGGAGTTCATAGGCACTGTGTTGGATACCACCACGCAGATCGCAGCTCTTCCTCTTCACCGGGTGTCCTTGATTCGCGCCCAGGTTCAAGTTCTGCTGGAGCAAACATGTCCTCCGGCTTCACACATTCTCTGGGCTCTAGGGTCCATGGCAACTGCCATTTAATTAGTTCTGAGGGCTCGGTACCACATGAGAGTTCTTCAGTGGACCTTCGCATTTCAGTGGTCAGCGTTTCTGCATCCCCTGTCAGGGTTTGGGAGGGTGGCCTAATGGTTAAGGTGTTTGCCTTACAAACACAAGGTGCAGGGTTTGAGTCTCACAAGGGATAATTGGCTAGGCTTAAAATGGCTCGCAAGGGCAGTTAGCTTAGTACTAATCTATAAACCTATAATAAACCTATTCACCAGTCGTCTCACCCCAGTGTGTCGAAAGCATCTTTTGTGGTGGATTCGTTCACTGGACCTCTTAGCGGGCAGGTCATTCTCTCCACCAGTTCCCATGGTCACCTTGGACACTTCCCTGCTAGGGTGGGGGGGGGGGCACATTTCCAGGGGAAGACAGTCCAAGGGATGTGGTCACCATCAGAGAACAAACTGCACATCAGAGTTCTGGAGATGAGAGCAGTCCTTCTGTCATTGCAAGCTTTTCAGGATTGCCTCCCTCTTGGAACGATTGCAGTGCTATCGGACAACATGGCGGTTGTTTGGTATATAAACAAGCAAGGGGGCACATGTTCTTATCTGCTTTTTCACGAGGCCATGAAGGTCTGGGAATGGGCAATGTCCACGAGGAGCTTTCTCATTGCAACGCATATTCCTGGAGCATCAAACGTGTTGCCGAACAAATTGAGCAGGGCTATTCTGACCCCTCGCGAGTGGTCCCTGAATGCAGTGGTGGTCCACCAGATCTTCCGTCAGTGGTGATGTCAGAGCTGCAATCTGTTTGCATGTCCTCTCAACCACAAATGCAGCAATTTTGTTGCATTGACCCCTCCCCCCTCCAGGGATACGCTCACTCAGTTGGCCTCTGGGTCTCCTGTATGCCTTTCCACCTTTGCCTTTAATTCCCCGAGTACTTCAGAAAGCCAGACTTCTCTAGAGACAATTGATCCTCATTGTTCCCTTCTGGCCTCTGCAGGTGTGTTTCCCCCTTCTACAGTCTCACTTGAGGCACCCACCCTGGGTGCTCAATCCAATTTCAGAACTTTTATCTCATCCATCTCTGCTTCCGCTGCCGGACCTACAGTCTGACAGAGTGGTATGTCCACTTCCCGCGTTTTTGGCTAAGTCCAGGCTAGCCTCCCCCGTAAAGGATAGTATCTTTGCTTCCCAGAGGTCTTCCCCTAGGAAGGTTTATACCAGTAAATGGAAGAGATTTTCTGTTTGGGCAAAGAATAAGAATCTGGGCCACTTTTCACCTTCCATTCCTGAGATCTTTCTCTTTTTAAGGAAGGGGCCAGTTTCTCCACGATAAAGGTTCAGTTGGCAGCAATTTCAAATTTTCATCTTAGTGATGATTCTACCTTTTCTTCCAGTCTCTGCAATGTCGTTTTAAAAGGTGTTTTTCTTTTGCGACCCTCGTGAAGCATCTATCTGTTCCGTGGAATTTTGACATTGGTGCTGCAGGCATTGACAAAACCACCATTCGAATCCGCGGCATCTTGTGATATCAAATTCCTTTCATGGAAGACTACCTTTTTGTGGCAGTAACTTCAGCGAAGAGTCTTGGAGCTGCAAGCTCTTACAGTTAAGCTGCCTGACTTAATTTTCCATAAGGACAGTGTGTCTCTGAAACCAGATCCATCCTTTATGCCCAAGGTGGCTTCAACAACTAATCTTAATCAGTGTATTCATCTTCCAGTATTTTTCCCCAACTACGCCAATAAAGGGTATGTATCCTGCACACCTTGGATGTTCATTGGCAGCTTCATTTTTTTTTATCTACATAGGACCAAGGAATTTCATTGTTTAGACCGGTTTTGTAGCCTTTTCTGTGAACAGAAAGGGCAGGGAGAATATCAAAAGTTAGTCTCCCGCTGGATTTCACAATGCATTTCCTTCATTTACTCTTCAAAAGGTGTTCCTCTATCTACACCAGTAAAGGCTCATTCCACCAGGGCGGTGTCTACCTCAGCTGCCTTTGCAGATCGCCAATCCATTGGATGATATTTGTGCTGCAGCAACATGGTCTTCACCTCATACGTTCATTTCCCACTATAAGTTGGATTTGATCTCTAGAGGAAAGGTCTTCCTTTGGCTCCACAGTTCTTCGGCATGACCTTCCTTGAGGCCTCCCAGGATTTAGGTAGCTGGGGACTCTGACCCTAATGTGAGGGATGGTGACTAAGGTAACGTCAGATTTATAGTTATGTACTTACCATAACCTGGTATCTGTGTTACCTGTAGTCACCATTCATCACGGTCCCACCCACCAGCCCCACTTCCTTTGAGATTAGCTGGAATATGGTGGTCCTATTTTGCTGTTAGTTGTTTTTGGTCGGTCTGTCTTTCGTTATGCAATCTCGATCTGAAGGGTTAGAGGGCAGGAGAGCATTATAGGAGGGGAGGAGCTTGAGCTAAGCTGTTTGTCTGTGTATGCCAGCTCAGAGCCAATATCGGATCCAAGACCCTAACGTGATGAATGGTGACTACAGGTAATGCAGATGCCAAGTTATGGTAAGTACATAACTAATTTTTTTACATTATGTACCCCTCTGGATCATCTTCTGTGGCCTAGCCTTCTTGAGATACCTTTGCACTTAAAGCCATTCAGAACCCTGCTTGCTCACCTGGACTTTCACTGCTTATAGTATTACGCTTGGTTTCTTCATGTCTACTAGTGGCCAGGAATACTGCTTACCTGCATAATGTTATCCAAATTCTTTCTTAACTCTGCCCAGAGACCTAATACAAGGAAAATGCACAAAAATAAGTGGGCATATGTGGTTTGGGCTACTTCAAGGGGATTGGATCTTTTCTCAGCTGTTGTTCCAGCTGTACTGGCTTATGTTAAACAGCTTTTTGATACTAGTGTCAGTTGCCCCTTTACTTAAGTTCATCTTTCAGTGATCTCATTTTCACACAGGGTTCCATAATTTTTAGGTGTAAAACTTTTCTAAAAGTTAATTTTCTCATTAGACTCCATTTTGTAAAGCAAATTCCATCCATGTGATTTGAGTGTAATGTTAGTAGTTGACATTACTCTAGTTTGAACCTGCTTTGACAGATTCTTGTTTATGAAGACTATTTTTCAGTTGGTCAAATCGGTGAGGGTTTCCTGGAGACCATCACATCAGAACTTGCAGACTTTCAGGCACTATGTACTGACCCTCCCTACCTGACCTTACCCAGAGGAAGGTAGTCTTGCAGACAGCTCCTGCCTTTATGCCATGGAACAGAATTTGAACCAGACTACTAACCACTCTAACAACTATGGCTTGGAAAAAAGTGGTTAGCCGTCTGAAGAGGATTGTGCTGGGCATTATCTAGATGTTGATAGGCAGCTGAGATTTTATATTGAAAGGACAATTTCTGTTCATAATGATCCTCAGTTGTATCCTTTTTGCCAACAGATTGTGTTCCAATGTCTCTAAGGTCACCCTGTCATGGTGGCTTTTGGCGTATGTCAAATTTTGTTGTGAAAAATGTAGAAAATCTTTTTGTAAGAAATCCCACAGTACATTCAGCAAGAGCAGTGGTGACATCTTGGGAGTATTTCAAGAATGCCTTTTTAAATAAATGTGTATGGTTATGACCTGGGCTTCACTGCATAATTTTGCAAGAAGCTTTAAGCTGGATGTCATCTCAAGGTATTTTTCTTCCTTTGGGGGCACTGTTTTTTGAGGCATACTTAATTCCACCCAGGAAGTTGAACTGGGGACTCTCTACCCTAAAGGTCCTGAAGAGGATGCTCTGGATATCCCAAATAATTATGGCTCTGGGAGACCCGTATCCATGTTCTTAAACATACCCACCTTCCTCCTCTTGTCCTGTGTAGGAGAGTCCTCGGTGGAGCAGATGTGAGGTTTTTTTTGCTTTTGAGTGGTGATAGTTTGCTTTAATCTAGAGATTGAGATGTGCTGTACATTTTGGAAAAGTGAGAGGAGTTCGAACTTGGGAAAGTTTTCCATGAACTGAACTAAGTCTGTAGTTAAGTTCCAAATGTCTTTAAGAGGATGGACTCTGATCATCCACATCTAGCATTTTTCTAAGTACATAGCTTTTGTTTTAACAGCTACACAGTTTTGCTAGGAGCACTTAAAATACTTTCTCCTCTTTTGCCTGCAAATTTGTAAAGGGAAAAGGTGTGATGATCTCACTTCTGTCCAGTCTCTACCTAGTGGCGGGGTACTTGTTAGAGGCAGATATTTAGAAAATAAATTACGGTTTACTTTACATTGACAGTCAGTAAAGGCCTCAGTTGAACAAGTTAAGTATATAAACTTAATCACAAGTCATTTTACAACAAAAGCAACTTTATTCGATTTCATCTTAAACCCAGTTTAGTCTACCTAGCAGAGGGTCACTGCTTCTTTACATGCTGTGCAGTTAATTCTTTCAACAGGAGTGAATGATATGTTTAACTTTCTGTAGTCATTCCCTTTCATCTGTTGTGTTTTGCCAAATTTGAGAGAAAACCACACTCTAGTATTGTTTCATGATACAGCTTCTATTCTGAGCTATTAGGAGGCAGATCCTCTTGTCCAAAAAGTGGGCACAAGACCGAGAAGTTATGGATGGGATGCAAGATGTCTCCTGTTTAGAGAGAATGGCCTTTCTTGGGGACAGCTACAGAACTGTTTATCTAAGCTTGTAATAATCTAATAAAGATTAGCTGAACCCTTTAAGTTCTCTTTTAGGAGAAAGAGGGAGATAGAATTAGTATGTTGAGATGACATGGGAGCACATGTGGTGGTTTAATAGTTTTATAGGAAGGTTGCAGTCGTCTCTGAGCTTGATGGCGAGGAATTAAGTTGTAAATGGAAGGTAATGAGGATGAAAATCAGGAAGTATTTTCTGTGGTAGAGCGAAAATTGTGGAGTAATTTACTAGACGTTTCGGTATGTAAAAGTAAATTTTATTTATTTATTTTTTTAGTCAAAATTTCTACCCAACCAGGCTGCAACAGCTAGTAAGGAAATACTGACTCCACTCAGAAAATATTGAAAGGCAACAGGTTTACTGTGAATTTAAGCTCCCAAAGTAGTATCAAGTTTTTCGTCTTTCAGGACTTCCTCAGAATCTGAAGATTAAAATAAACCAACTGTTTCAAGCATTAATTGGTTATTGCTGAAACCAATTGACTCATTAAAACAGGAAAAATATGTATAAGTTTGATCATATATGTTTAAGTCCTGAATAGTCTTTAACAGTCTATCAGTTACTACTGCAAGCAGATATGTTTTTGACTGGTCTATATCACATAGTCGGTGTCACATCTTCGACTACGTAAATATCAAACCTAAAAGTTCAAAAACTGAATACTCTGAACACTCAGAACAGCGATTCCCCCCCCCCAGGAAAAAAAAATCACTGTTCCGGTACAAAACACAGAAATACACGAACACTAAGTACCATTTCTAATTTGGGGTCTTCACCCCCCCCCCCCACACCCCCTACTTTAAATATACCAACTCTGAGATCGCACCACAGTGGAGGAAATAGCAAAGCCATGGAACCGGCCCACCAAATTCTTTCCCTGAGAGAGAATTCGATGTTCCGCAGCTTCATTATTTTAAGACTTCGAACTTCCCAGTTCAAAGTTACGGCGTTTGATTTATGAGCGTTCAGACTTCTGATATACACGCGTTTTTGACCATGCTGCTGAAACTACAGATGTTCATCGTATTTCACTGTTGCAATCCTAACTGATGGGTTATCTGGCCCCCGGTAGCCCTCGATCGGCCAGAATACCAAATGTAAGTAAAAATGCCGTCTGTTGTAAAGGACGTCAGGGCGTCCGATACAAAAGGAGGCAGCAGACGTCACTTCCTCAGTCTTCCTTGCTGCGGAGCCCGAAGCAGAAGCTTTTAATGCATGAGTGCTAGTCGGCAGACTACAGTGGTTGGTTTCCCGACTACAAGAGTTGGTCTACTACAGCTAAATACCTTGTTGGGGATCCTCTTTTCTTGCCTTAAATGTCAGAAAAAGTTAATTGCCTTACCTGTGGAAAGCAGATTCCCCATAGAGATTTTCATTCCTATTGCATTATCTGTTTAGGCCTTTATCACGACATTCCCGATTGTAATCTTTGTGCCTTCTTTAATCCGCGTACTGTCAGTCGTCAGGCTACGATTTTGGCTAAGCATTTCAGAGTTTGGTCTAAGTTTGTTGGTATGGCGTCCGCCGGCCTTCAGGCTTCGGATATTCCGAAAAAGCATAAGGACAAGGACCATGACAGAGGGCTCAGAAAACTAAGTCCTCGGATGAGGTTAAGTTGGTCGTCAGTCAGGCGTGAGCCAGTGAGATGCTTTTGCAATCCCTGCAGTCCGCAGATGTACATCCGCAGGCCTTGATTTGAGTCAGAGTCTCTTAAGCCTTCGGCCTCCAGTTTGTCTTCCGACCTGTCGCCGGTCACCTCTTCTGCTGGAGCCAGTACTGCTAAGTTGACTCCTGGGTCTGAGGTCTCCGTTTTTCGCTCAAACAGCAGACTTCTTTCTTCCACTCCTGCTGTTCCTTCAGCAGTTGCCAGGCCTCCCGAGTCCTTCAAGCTTGCAGGTAAACCTTCCATTTGTAAGCCTGTGAAAAGGCAGGCTCCAGTTCCTTCTAGTTCTCGATCCCAAATGGTTAAAATGGCTATTGATTTGTTAACTCTTTTATTAGGGGTTCTCAGCCTCATCCTCCTAAAAGGAGTAGGGATGTTTCTCCTGAGGTTTTGTCCTGTTCAGGTTTGGATTCTTCCAGCATTTCTGCTGATGAAGAGGAATTTTCTCAGGCCTTTTCTCCCTTTCAGGATTTCGATGCAGAGGAGTCCATTCCTTCGGACTTTCTTCCAGATGATTTCTCTTTTGGTGACACCTTAGAGAACATAGATTGAGGATAATCCTGGCTTTCCACTTAAGAAATGGATTAGGGAGTTTCTGGATCTACCTCCGCATAAGCCTCTTGCTATTCCCCCTGTGTTTGAAGTTGTTGATGTCTTTCTGGAAAATTCCTTGTCTCCAAATTCAGTTCCCCCTGTTCCCATGAAACTTGACAGGTACTACAGAGTCCCTGACTCGTCTGCCTTTTTCATATGCTGAAGTACCAACAGCACACCTTTGAGGCTATTAAGTCTAAGATGGCAAGTGTACCTCTTGGCAGAGAGTAAGGACATGCAGGATTTATTGAATTTTAGCCACTGTGGTCAATAAGCATTCTTTGCATTGTGGTTTTGACATTCTTGAGGCCTCCAGTAGGGCTATGGCTACTGGATCTGTTATTAGAAGGCATGCTTGGCTCAGAACAGCCTCTTCCAGAACCTGTCAAGGCCAAGCATTTGGATATACCTTTGCATAAAGGCAATATTTTTGGCAGCAAAGCTGAGGAGGTACTTAAGAAGATTGGAGGATAAGGCCAAGTCCTTGCAAACTATTAATGATTTTCTGCAAGTTTAACCCCCTCGCTTTAGCAGGAATTACCCTTCCAAGAATTGGAACTTTCCTGATACCAGCAGACAGAACCGTTCCAGGACTAGAGGTTATAAATCTTCTAGGGGGCAGGCAGCTACCCCTCAAAGGTCTAGGCGGTGGCAGGCTTCCACTTCTAAGGCTGGAAGCTCCAAGTCTGCATCTCAATCTAAACACTCTCAATGACGTTCTTCCAAACCAAAGGGCAGAAGTAGAAAAACAAATTTTGACTTTGTTTCATGTGGGAGCAATAGAATCTGTTACTGCTCAGCAGGTAGGCCAGGGCTTTTATTCCAGGCTTTTCCTAGTTCCAAAACAAGAAGGCACCTGGCTTCCTATCCTGGATCTTTCCATTCTGTACTCTTTTCTAGTAATTCCAAAGTTCAAAATGCTCACTCTGCATCAGTTGCTACCAATGCTAGAAAAGGATTCCTGGCTGGTAACCTTGCATCTCAGAGGCTTATCTGCACATCCCTATCAGGGAAAGTTGCAGGCAGTATCTTCATTTCAGAGTGGGCAAGCAACATTATCAATTCTCTGCGCTGCCCTTTGGCTTATCTACTGCTCCCAGAGTCTTCACAAAGTGCTTGGCCCCAGTCATTCCTTTTTTCAGGCAGAAGAAAATTCAGATTTACCCATAATTGGATGATTGTCTGATTCAAGCAAGTTCTCAGGGACAACTACGAAAGGATCTAGAATTTGTAAGGACTGTTCCATCTTCCCTGGGTTATACTCAACGGGGAAAAGTCCAAAAATGGTACCATCCAAGGAGATAACATTCCTGGGAGAGTCTGAACACAGCCGCCCAGATGATGCATCTCACTCAGGAGAAGCAAACAACTCTTTCAGTTTACTTAAAGGACTTGGCAAGCCTGTCCCAGCTCCCTATGAGGAAATACCTGCAAGCTCTGGGATTCATGGCATCTTGTATTCTCATGATTCCATATGTAAGACTGCATATAAGGAAAATGCAATGGTATCTCAAGAACATTTGGTGTTAGCACACACACAACCTGGATAATGATGATCCCTCTGCTTCTATCTCTGCAGATAGTTTCTTTGGTGGGCAACAGCTTGTCCACAAAACAAGACATGCCCTTTCGGACACCTCCTGCCACTCAAGTTCTGATTACAGATGCATCAGACTATGCTTGGGGAGCACACCTGGATGGCAGATGCATACAGGGATGGTGGATTGCCCAGCAGATGCACCTGCACATAAATCTAAAGGAGTTTATTGCTGTTCAACAGGCCTTACTAGCTTTCAAGCATCTTTCTCCAGGGACCCTGCTTGTCGGAACAGACAACACCACAGTCATGTGGTACACCAACAAGCAGGGAGGGACTCACTCTTACCCCCGTGCAGGCAAAGCATGAATCTTTGGTCCATGGCAGCATCCCTGGACCGGCATCTCCTAGCTCAGTTTCTTCTAGGAATGCTCAATCTTTTGCCAGACCAGTTGAGCAGGCGAACCCTGGATCCCCACGAGTGGCAGCTGAACAAAGCAGTTGTTTTACAGAAACATTCAACGTTGGGGCACACCTCAGGTGGAGCTTTTCTCCTCCCCAGTCAACCATCTTCTCCCTCTCTTTTACACCAGACAGCATCACAGCAGAGCCTGAAGAGTGGATGCTCTGTCCTTTCCTTGGACGTTGCTATCAGTTTATGCCTTCCCTCCTCTTCCACCCAGAGTATTGAAGATCAGGGACGAACGACCAAGGACTATTCTCATAGCTCCGGACTGGCCCAGACAGCATTGGTATCCATAGCTTCACAGTCTCTCCCAATTTCCTCCTTGGCATCTTCCTCTGAAGCCAGATCTTTTGGTTCAGGAAGGGGGAATCATTCTGCATCCTCATCTTCTTCAGTCTCTCCATTTGGCAGCAGGGCTTATTGTATGACTCCATCCTTTTTTTCTTCCCTTTCCCAGCAGGTGGTTGACGTGCTGAGGAAGGCCGGAGGCCTAGCACTAGGAAGTCCTATGCTGGCAAATGGGAAAGGTTCTCTCATTGGACGCAGGCTAAAGGGGAATCTTCTTCTCGGCCTACCCTTCCTCTGATCTTGGAATACCTGGCTGAATTGCTACAGGGTGGTCTTTCTTTTTCCTCTGTCAAGCTCCATGCTTCAGCCATTTCTGCTCATTGTTCTGTTGAACAACCCATTTTCTCTCAAATGAAAATGTTTCTCAGGAGTGCTTGCAACTTAAAACCTGTCAGAAGGGCACCTACTCCAGCCTGGGATCTTAATTTTGTTCTAGCGAAACTCACTCTTCCTCCTTTTGAGCCAGCTGCCACTGCAGATTTAAAGTTTCTCTCTTGGAAGACTGCCTTCCTCTTGGCTATAACTTCAGCAAGGAGGGTTTCGGAGCTGCAGGCTTTGATGGCTGTGGACCCTTTTATTATTTTCCATACAGACAGGGTCTCTTTGAGAACCAATCCCTCTTTTATGCCTAAGGTGGTATCTAGCTTGACTCTTAATCAGTCCATACACCTTCCTACCTTCTTTCCTAACCCAGAAATAAAGGTGAAAGGATCCTGCACTCTCTTGATGTGCACAGGCAGCTTAGGTTTTACCTGGACAGGACTAAAGACCTTTGGAAATCAGCACAGTTGTTGGTCAGTTTTGTCCCTGGAGCTCAGGGCAAGGCTATTTCTAAGCAAACCAATTCCAAGTGGATTGTACATTGCATCTCCTTTTGTTATTCCTTTCATGACAAGGTTCTTTCTCAGGGGGTTAGGACCCACTCAACTAGAGCAGCTTCCACTTCTGCAACCTTTTTAAGGGGTGTCCCTACTAAAGATATTTTGGAGGCTGCCACTCGGTCTTCTGTTCACACTTTCACAAAACTTTATAAATGTGCCTCTGTTTTCCAGAGCCAGGGCATGGTTTGCCACTGCTGTGTGGCAGGGCATTATCTCCCACCCTTGATTCTCTTGGTTCCTCCTCCCTTTTCATTGGGCTTTGGTAATCAACCCATTAGTTAGGATTGCAACAGTGAAACATGAACATAGTACTGTTGTGTACACTTACCATAAATGTAGATGTTCGATTGTATTCACTGTTGCAGTCCTTGTTTCCCTCCCTCCTTCCCCCTTTTTGGTCCTTTCCTAACCTCTTTTCCTGAGGTACAGGCTGAATGGGATATTATTTGCCAAATTTGCATTTGGTTTAGCCTTATTTCTGTGGGCTTCTGACTCTTTTGGCAAGAAAGAGACTGGTCATTTTTGCTTACCTTTGGTATTCTGGCTGATCGAGGGCTATCGTGGGCCGGATAACCCATTAGTTAGGACTGCAACAGTGAATACACTTTAACATCTATATTTTTGGCAAGTGTACACAACTGTACTGTCTAAGGGGAGGATGAATTATGTTATGTACTTTAGGTAACCCAGATATTGTTGGTATAGAAGGATTAATTAAAAAAAATATGCACATTATAATCAGTAGAGGGTTGTAACAGACCATCCAGAAACTGGTAAATTTTTATGTAAGAAATAAGTGCTTTGTTGATGGAAGTTAGTGTATGTATTGATTATCATATAGTGCTTCCATAATTTCAGCAATGTAATTCAGATTATTGAAGAGAACAATGCCTTCTCCCTTCTCTGATTTAATAATTTTTACAGTGTTGTCTTTCGGCTTTTCCCGGTTAGGGGTCGCCACAGCGGAACTCCGGTCCGCTAATGATTGAGAGTAGAATTTCATGAACGCCAAGGTGCCAGCTCGACATTCAACCTTCAACGAAGGCACGCCCATTTACGCATGTCTTTTGAACGCCTACCCAACCGTGGGGAGGACACGCAGACTCCACACAGAAGGCACTCCCTGCACTCCAGCAGAGAGTCGAACGAGAGAACCTCTTGCTGTGAGGCAACAACGCTACCGCTGCACCATCGCGGATCTAATAATTTTTATAGTGTTCCTCCTCCTCAAATCCTACAGTAGTTGATAACCGTGCTGGTTCAAATTGTATATATATATTCTTTTGTTCTCATGGACCCTGTGGCATAATGTTTTTGTAAAATTATTTTTCAGCTGTGTTAGTGCTATCTTGAAATTGAATTGTAAAGTTTAATTTTCTTATAAATAACTTAAATTCAATGAGGGTATCTGTAAGAACATAACGCATAGAAGGCACAAATGTGGTTCCTTTTTCAAATGAAGAGGAATTATTAATGAATATTTTAAGTCACAATAGTTCTAAATCACAAAGTTGTTACGCCAGGCTATAATGCCATCATTTTTAAATACAATATCTAAGGCATTTAGTTTCTGTTTGTCGATATGTCTGTCCCTCCGTTGCTGCCCTGACTCTTCATTTTCCTATATTGTCCCCCCGTGGGCTCCCAATAGGTGTAGCCATGGAGTACCTTCCCCTCCTTCTGCTGGAATTGGGGAATGACTTGCTATCCTCTTGTATCATAAAGGGTCTGCTAAGTTAGAAATATGGCTGTCCAAATTTAAATGGTTTTCATCAACAACTGCTTGTCTAGGGGATAAACCATTTAAATGAATTCTTTGTTTAGGCACTGTTTTATATATATATATATATATATATATATATATATGTCCTTCAAGGATGCATCTGCAGTCCTTACAAATGGGTTGTCCTGTCGTCAGGTAGCCCTTCGGTCGGCTGGATTCCAAAGTCTGGGTCTGGCTTCGGCTGGTGTCGCACTTCACCCGACGTCATAGCTGCAGTTATTCGGGTATAAAGGAATCAGCCAACGCCATTTTCCTCAGTCTTTCTTGCCGCATGGCGCCCGAAGCAGAAGCTGTTCGCAAGTGCCGGTCGGTCAGAACCAGAGATTACTACTACCGAATACTACTCCGAAGACTACTAAAAAGCTAAGTACCCCGTTGGGGACTCTTTCTTGCCTCAGCCGATGTCAGAAAAAGTGAATAACTGTAACTTGTGGGAAACAAATACCTCATAAAGATTTCCACTCTTACTGCTTACCTTGCTTAGGCCCAGACCACGACGTAACAGCTTGTCTAGCCTGTGCTTCTTTTAACCGACGGACGCTTAGACGTCGGTCGGAATTTGCTGAGCAGTTTTTCGGCTCTGATTTTGCTTATATTATGCCGTCGGATCCTCCGACTTCGCAAATCTCCAAAAAACGCAAAGAAAAGGACCGACACTCGCGGTCCGTGGTTTCGGCCGAAACCACGGTTAAGCCAACCTCGAGTGTCTCTGTTTCGGCTGAAACCGAGCAAGCGGTTCTTCCTGCAGCCGAAAACAGACCTTCTACTGAGGTTTCTTCTAACCTCGTGGAGTCGGTTTCTGAAATCCAACCTGCTGTTGTGATTTCTCAGGATTTATCTGACACTATTCCCCTGGATACTTTTACTCCTGCACGTGGAGCTGCTAGGCCTCCCGCAGCCATGTCCATTAAGGCCTTTGCTAGGGCTAAAGCAGCTAAAGCTACAAAGACTGTGCCTGTTAAGACCCCCTCTCACAGGCCCACTTCCAGCTCTCAAATGCTTTCTTTGGCAGAGGATCTTATTTCTTTAATCCGGGGATCCCAACCTCATCCAGACAGGGCCTCTCATCCACCTCCAGAGAAGAGGCCTAGAGCAGAGCCCCCCTAGCCAGTGTCCACAGATGACTCCTCTGATGATCCAGAAAATACAGACCCTCCAGAGACTCCTTATTCCTCTTACGAAGACTCTGATGCTGAAGAGTCCATCCCTTCTGCCTCTCCACCTGAGGAATTTTCCTTTGGGGAAACCTTACATGCCATGAGGGAACAATTTCAGTGGCAGGGCCAAGATTTTTCAGACTCCAGGAAAAGGCTTAGAACCTTTTTACATTTACCTCAACATAGGCCTTTAGCTATACCTCCAGTTCTCTGTTGTAGATGATGCATTTAATGATGCTTGCACTGCTCCTGATTCTTTACCTCCGACCCCTGTTAAGCCCGATAGGTTCTACAGGGTCCCGGACACATCACCATTTATACAAGGCTCCTTTAGCAGATCCCGAGACTATCTCCCAGGGTCCTAAGGCTGTAGCATCTACCTCTGCAAAAAAACCCCTCCCCTCTGTAAGGGAATCCAGGTCCTTAGAGAGATGGGGTAAAAAAGTTTACACTTCTGCTACTCTGTCAGCTAGAGCCTTGAACTGTCAATTTCATATGATACAATATCAAGAATTTATGCTAGACCAGTTAACTAAAAAACTGTCCTCTGATGAACCTTTTGATAAGAAGTATGTTCAGGAAATGGTACATAACATTCAGCAAGTTAGTAACCATTCTTTAAAATGTGGCTATGATGCACTGGAGGCTTCCTTTAGATCAGCCATGACTGGCACAGTTATCAGAAGGCATGCATGGTTGAAAGAGCAGACCTTACCGGACCATGTCAAAGCAAAGCTATTAGATGCTCCTATGGACAAGGCTAATTTATTTGGTCCACCTGCACAACAGGTACTGAAGATGGAGGAGAAAGCAAAATCTGTACAAACAGTGAAAGATTTCTTACAGGTCCAACCTCCAAGGTTTAGCAGGAACTGGCCCTCCAAAAACTGGTCCTTTCCAGACTCCTCTAAAGCCCAGAGAGGCAGAGATAGACGACCAAGAGGCAGAAACCAATCCAGAGGTGCCTACAGGGGACGCCAGTGGCAGGGTAACAACCAGCGAGGCACAGGCGCAGCCACCACCACTGCATCAGGACAATCACAGTGACTTGACTCTGGCACCGCCTACCAGGGAACAAATAGAAGCACCCTTAGGCGGAAAGCTAGCTTTTTCAAAAAACTGGCATTACATCACAAGGGACAAGTGGATCTTGCAAACTATAAACCAAGGTTACAGGTTTCATTTCCATACTCTACCAGGAAAGAGAGGAATGCCAAACCTACCACCAAATCAAAAGGTAGAAGTTCTAAAACAAATATCTCAATTGTTAAGGATGAGAGCTGTGGAAAAGGTACCATCTATGGAACAAGGAAAGGGATTTTACTCCAGACTTTTCCTGGTACCAAGAAAAGAGAACAACTGGAGGCCTATTCTCGACCTGTCTGCTTTAAACACATTTCTCATTGTCCCAAAATTCAAAATGCTGACTCTACAGCAGCTTCTTCCCATGCTGGGCAAGGAGTCTTGGCTGGTAACTCTAGATCTCAAGGAGGCATACCTGCACGTTCCCATACGACAAAATTGCAGAAGATACCTCAGATTTCTTGCAGGATCAGAACATTATCAATTCTCAGCATTGCCCTTTGGCTTATCTACTGCACCCAGAGTGTTCATGAAATGCCTAGCATCAGTAATTGCTCATTGCAGGCTTCAGGGAATACAAATTTACCCCTACCTGGACGACTGCCTGATACAAGCGGACAACATGAACAAACTAACAGAAGACTTACAAAGAGTCATTTACCTGCTACAAGCCCTGGGATATACAGTCAATATAAAAAAGTCAATGCTGATACCATCCCAAAGAATAACCTTTTTGGGTGCAGAGCTGGACACATCAAAACAAATGGCATTTCTAACTGTAGAAATGCAAAAACAATTACCTCTCTACTTCTTGGCATTAACAAAGCAGAACCATCTGACAGCAAGAAAAGTACTGCAAGCCCTGGGCTTCATGGCATCCTGCATAATACTGGTTCCTCATGCCAGACTGCATATGAGAAAGCTACAGTGGTACCTAAAAAATGTATGGTCTCAACACAAACACAGCCTAGAAACCAAAATTCCTATAATCCCCTGCCTGAAGCAAGAGTTCCTATGGTGGGCTCAGGCCTGCCAATCAAACACAGGATTGCCCTTCTTCAGTATTCAACCAAGCCAAACCATCACGACGGACGCCTCAGACCTCGGTTGGGGGGCCCACATGCTGGACAAGTGCATACAAGGCTTATGGACACAAGACCAGCTGCACCTGCACATAAATCTAAAGGAAATGCTGGCAGTAAAATTGGCAATCCAGTCATTCAGACCATTTCTCCTAGAAGGTAATCTGATAAGGACAGACAACACCACAGTGATGTGGTACATCAACAAACAGGGAGGCACACACTCATACCCTCTATGCCGGATGGCACTGGACCTATGGAATGTGGCTCTGAGCTACAACATTCACTTACGAGCTATTTTCGTACCAGGAAAAGAAAACATTCTAGCAGATATATTAAGCAGAACTACCACGGATGGATGCTGCATCCGGACATCTTCAAGGCCATCACAAGGAGATGGGGACTCCCAGAAATAGACTTATTTGCATCTCCACACAATCACCAGCTAAAGAAATTCTGCACGAGGATGTACCACCCACTTGCATGGAAGGTGGACTCCCTATCTTTCAGTTGGGAAAACCTGTCAGCATATGCATTCCCACCACTTCCTTTGATGCACAAGGTGCTATTGAAGATCAAAGAGGACCGGCCAAGGATCATTCTGATAGCTCCAGACTGGCCAAGGCAACATTGGTACCCATTACTAAGGAGCCTATCTCGGGAACTAATATGGACACTACCCCTGGTTCCATTACTGTTAACACAGAACAACTACAACATCCTGCATCCAAACCTGAAAACTCTGCAGCTGACTGCCTGGAACATCACATAAGATCAATTAACCCAAATGTATCCCAAAGAGTTAAAGACATTATGCTTGAGGCTCGCAGACCCTCAACAAGAAAAAATTATGCAGAAAAATGGAAAAGATTTCTCATTTGGAGTACTGCAAGGGGAGAAGATGTGTCACTGGTAAACATAGCCAGCATCTTGGAATACTTGGCAGAGCTCTTCCACTCAGGCCTGTCCTATTCTTCCATCAAGATACATGCATCAGCTATCTCCGCAGAATACACCTTGGATCCTCCAGTATTCTCACACCCTCTGCTAAGGCAGTTTCTAAGAGGAATTAAAAATGTAAAACCTCCAAGGAAACCGCCATTGCCAACATGGGACTTTAACTTTGTGCTAGAGAAATTGACACTTCCCCCTTTCGAACCAGCAGCAACAGCAGAATTACAATTCTTATCATGGAAGACTGCTTTCCTGCTGGCAATCACTTCAGCAAGAAGGGTATCTGAACTACAGGCATTAATGGCAGTAACTTGGTTATATTCAACTGGACGTATAAGAGAATTTAAGTACCTTTTTCTGCACTTTTTTTTTTTAAAAATACAGTATTTAAATTGATTTAAACTGTGTATGAAGGAGTGTTGAAGGAATTTTTATCTGAAGTTATTCTGCTCTTCAGTTATTCCCACCCACCCGGTTTTTGTCTTGGTGTTAATCTTAGTGGCATTGAAACTGCCCGCCCCTCAGCCTGCCTCTGGGCCCATCTCATTTGCTCACTCAACTGAGTGCAGTGAGATCATATTCTGATTTCAGGCACTCCTACTGTGTACAAAGAGAGCATCTGGGAAATAGAAAAAAAAAAAATTAAGCTTATTTCCTGCCTTTCTTGTTAAGTGGTACAGACTATTTGTAGGCTTCTGAGCCCTCAAGCCCTTCTGTGTTTGAGGGAAGCCTTCTAGCTTGTTTATTTATTATAACTAGCCAGTTTTCTAGTTTCAGCACTCAAATCTGTTTCTTTGATCTCAGCACTTGTTCAGAAAAAAAAAAAAAAAAAAAAAAATTCATCTGCTTTTACTGTACTTGTGTTTTACCTACTTCTTTTACTTTTGCATCATCTTAAAATACTCAATTGTATTTATTACTGCTTGGTGTAACTCATTCTAAGCCTTTTGGTTTAAACACTTGGGCTTCGGACCAGTTAGTTGTTTTGCACTGAGAGGGTTTGTGGTCTGCACTGTTGTGGCAGAACAGGTAGCTTACATCCTTCTAGGTTGAGAACTGCTGATTGAGGGCTCAGTGTCTGTTATTCTAAAAGTGTATTAATTCTGGTTTAAGCACTTGGGCTTTCAAGCCAGTTATTTTACATTAAGAGGGTTCGTGGTCTGCACTCTTGTGGGAGGAGAGGCTGGACTCTGCCCTTCTGAGCTGGGAATTTCTGGTTAAAGGCTTATAGTGCATGCATATCTGAACTGTTTCTTACTGAAGTTGGTGCGCCTTGTTTGCTGTGGCATAGACTGGATTCGGGCCTGCTGGATCTAGCTTTGTTTATATGCTTGTTGTTTGTTTGCTTATTTCCCTGGAAGCTAATTCCACCTAATACGCAACTTCTCAGCGCTTCTGTGGATCACTAGTGATATCTGCATTGCTTACTGTACTTATTTCCTTGTTTCACTTGAAAGAAAGTTACTGTTTGTCGTTTTTGCATTTAGTTACTTGTAACACATTGCACTCAAGTTACCCTGCACTTGCTCACTAAAGCAATTATATAAGTCAGCACTAAAAATTAAAAGCACTACACCCTCACTCCCCACTGGCCCTTGTTTTCAATTAAGGATTTCCCAATATTATTCTAGCATGTCCAAAGGTCAGTTGTCAATCTCCTCTCCGGTCCAGCTGGTGAATCTGGGAATCTTGAGGCAATGTTATAACTGCCTCATGTACACGGACAACCCTCTCCTCCTCCCACATAACACAAATACTTGCGAGAGATGCAGCTATTTAGCCAAACTGGAGGCTGAGCTCTCTCAACTCAGGACTAGCAAGACCAGACAGGAGGAGAAGGCAACTACACACACCACAAAACCAGCCTCACATAATGCTACCACTCCACTGAATCAAACACATAAACACACAAAGACATACTCGGAGGCTCTGAGTAATAATTTACCTAAACAGCAGAGGCCTCCAAAGCAGACACCCAAACAACTGCTACCTCAAGACACCCCACAAGCAACACATAAACCACAAAAGCAATGTGCAAAGCAGTCACAGCCTTTAAGGCCAAATACAGCACCAAACATACTTGTCATAGGTGACTCCATAGTCAGACACACTGACGTCCCACTCACCAGGCTGAACAAGGAGAGGGTCACAGTAAGCTGCCTATCGGGTGCTAGAATCCACCACATAACACAAGCACTCTGGTCACTCCACGGCAAGTACAAATATGACACAGTCATTGTCCATGCTGGTGTGAACGACCTGAGACGTACCTCCCTGGACTACATGAAAAGAGACATAGAGGAGCTCTCTGATTATGTAGCCCAGGCAGGTATGACCCTAACCCTGAGCAGTATCCTTCCTTCACCAAGAATGATGCCACAATATAGAGACAAGATGATCAGCTTTAACAATTGGCTTAATGTCTGGTGTCATTCAAAGGGGATCCAGTGTCTGTCTGCCTGGGATGACATGCTTGACAAGCCACGCTGCTTCGCAAGGGACGGCTTGCACCTGTCACCCTGGGATTCGGATATTGGCTAAGGCTCTTGCCACCCCATAGTGCCTTTTTTAGGCAAGGCTCAAATTCTAAACCTACCACCCTAGAAAACAAAAATGGGAAGAAACTAAGGGTAATGCTGCTCAATGCCAGAAGTCTAAATCTCAAAATGCACTTTTCGAGGCCCTTCTCAGTATGGAGAACATCGATGTCTGTGCTGTAACTGAAACCTGGTTCAAGGCTCCTGAGAGCACCCGGCACTATTAGGTTTTACCTCATATCATGCGTTCCGGCCCCAAAACCCGGACCACACCACAAAAGGAGGGGGTGTATCCATATTCATAAAGAATACTCACACCTCCAGGTTGGTGGCAACGCCTAAGCTTCGAAACCATCCAGGTGCAACTAACCATAGGCAAAACTGCTCTACAAATTGTAGCATGCTACAGGCCACCCTCTCAAACTCAGGAACCCCACACAGCCTTCCTGAAGACACTAGAGGGTATAAATGTATCTCCAAACACCATCATATTGGGTGACTTCAACTACCCGAATATAGACTGGGAACATTACTCAAGAGTACAAAAAAGGATGCACGAAAGACCACTGCACGGCAAAAAACGCATATGGATCCACACAATAGAAGCCAGCAGCTGTAGGTATCAGCAAAAAATAGTTTAATACATAAAACCTGAGAGAAAGATCCCTCAGATAACAAATATACAGCCCTTTTTCGGCTCAACAGAGCCTTCCTCAGTGACACAAGTTTTTTATATCAAATCAGCTCACAAAGGTTCCAAACACAATATATATCAGTGAAAAAAACCAATCACAGTACATGATCAGCCTATCACAATTAACAAATCACAATTGGTCATTAAGACCAGGTGGAAACATAGCCCCAAGTTTAATTATCCACTTCCTCTCTTTGGAAGTCAGTAATTCATGCCATTTTATTTTATCCTGACATTTACCCTTGATGTGGTCAATAATACAAAACATAAAGTTAGCTGTGGTATGTTTTAAACTATGTTTAAACAATGCATTGTTACTACGCTTATTCTTGATGTCACTCATGTGTTCACCAATTCTAAGACGGAATGCCCTAGAAGTCTGGCCCACATAAAACGCAGAACAGGTGCAGGTCACTAGATATATAGCCCACCCAGAACTGCAGTTGGCCCAAAAATTAATCTCAAAAATTTCAGGTGTATTCTGACTACTGAATTCTCCAATACGTGAGACCTTATTGCAAAATTTACAGTGGCCACACGAAAAACATCCAACCACTGGAGCCCCTGTGAGAGTCGATTGAGTATAAACTTTGAAATCAGACAAAGACTTCTTGTAATGACTCAAATAGGACCCAATAGTACGTCCCCTTCTAATATCTGGATGATTGTTGGTTGGTGTGGAGGGCTGATGAGCAGTATCTTATGGAATTTCTTGAATATCTTAATAATAACATATGGGGTATAGAATTTAAGATGAGTTTTGACAGGTCCAATATAATTTTTCTGGATGTTGAAATTCATAGGAATATGGACAACACTTTATCTACCACCTTATTCAGGAAATTTCCAGAGTACAATTCCTTATTGCATGCCACCAGCTTCCACCCACCACATATCATCCGGAATATTCCTAAGTCACAATTTTTACGAGCTAGGAGAATTTGTTCCAATCAAGGGTCCTATGTTAAGACCAGTGACTATTTGGTCGCCAGATTTAAGCATAGGGGATATCATTCAGGGACTATACACATGGCCAAACAGTGGGCTTCTAAATTTCATAGAACTGATTTATTGCGCTATAAAGATCACAATCGTGATGGGTTACGACAACCGCTGAGGCTAGTCACCTCTTATGGATCTAATACTGAGGCTTTATGAAAATTGTTGATAGACATTGGAACATACTTTTGGCTGACAACAGATTGAACAATTTTCTTGGGACAGATGTTCATTTTCTTTAGAAGGGACGTACTATTGGGTCCTATTTGAGTCATTACAAGAAGTCTTTGTCTGATTTCAAAGTTTATACTCAATCGACTCTCACAGGGGCTCCAGTGGTTGGATGTTTTTCGTGTGGCCACTGTAAATTTTGCAATAAGGTCTCACGAGAATTCAGTAGTCAGAATACACCTGAAATTTTGAGATTAATTTTGGGCCAACTGCAGTTCTGGGGTTATATATCTAGTGACCTGCACCTGTTCTGTGTTTTATGTGGGCCAGACTTCTAGGGCATTCCGTCTTAGAATTGGTGAACACATGAGTGACATCAAGAATAAGCGTAGTAACAATGCATTGTTTAAACATAGTTTAAAACATACCACAGCTAACTTTATGTTTTGTATTATTGACCACATCAAGGGTAAATGTCAGGATAAAATAAAATGGCATGAATTACTGACTTCAAAGAGGAAGTGGATAATTAAACTTGGGGCTATGTTTCCACCTGGTCTTAATGACCAATTGTGATTTGTTAATTGTGATAGGCTGATCATGTACTGTGATTGGTTTTTTTCACTGATATATATTGTTTGGAACCTTTGTGAGCTGATTTGATATAAAAAACTTGTGTCACTGATCTGTATATTTGTTATCTGAGGGATCTTTCTCTCAGGTTTTATGTATTAAACTATTTTTTGCTGATACCTACAGCTGCTGGCTTCTATTGTGTGGAACATTACTCAAGCCCTAACTTTCTAGCCCAACGGTTCCTGGAGTTCATAAATTCAAATGCCATGGAACAGCTAATGTGAGAGTGTTCAATCTCGCCTTGGTTATTACACATGGGTTCGGAGCCGATCCTCGGCTCCATGCCGGCCGACTGCAAGCTCTGCATCGAGAAGAAGCTCGAGATCACCTAATACCCACAATCCCCCTCTGCCTTTACCCCAGATCTAGTTTGCCGCTGCTGCGTTCGCATCGCTGGGAGCTAGCTCGAGCATCTTGAGATAAGATATAACTTTATTTTTTGTTATATTTTAGGAAAAATTGTTCTAAAAATACTTTTTAGTATATTTAGTGTATGGTGTGTGTGTAGATAGAATTTCTCGGTACCGTTAACTTTGTTTAACTTTGTTTAACTGGTTAGAGTTTTTCGGGGCCTACCACCCCTACTTAAATTTGACAACCGGACTGACATATACATCGGATTTGACCTTTTTCTATTGGACTTGACTCTTATACTGGACTTTACTTTTTTCTCTTCCTGGATAATGTCTGAGAAAATTAAATCAGGCTTTAAACGTTGCCAGTGTGGCCAAAAAATGTCAGTTACTGACAACCATAGTTCCGGTGTCTACTGCCTTGGCCCTCTCCACTTACAAGAGGACTGTTCAATTTGTCACTCTTTTAGTGGGAGGGTCATGACAGATAGGCGCAGGAAACTCATGGACAGAGGGTTATTAAAACCTTCCTTTCAAGAGGCTCTGGATGCTTCAGACCAGGCATCCAAATCCTCGAAGGAATCGAAGACGTCTGAGCCCAAGTCATCAGCTCCGAGCTCTTCGAGTAAAGTTAGATCACCGGTTCCACAGACTTCGGGGCCGAGTGTTCAACTGTTGGCAGTTTCTGAGCCCCGAGTCTTGGAACCGGTGACGGAGCTCCCTCCACCGACTCTGTTGAGGTCGGCTCCGTCTTCGATCCCTTCGACTCGTTCTTCCAGGCCCCTCTCCGACACCGATGTGGACCGTGTGGTGCAGAAATTGATGGAGAATACGGCCTTATCCAAGCTCATCTCGGTCTCCTCTCAGTTGGTGTCGAGACTTGAAGGCCTTCCACTATCTCCATCTGTTCCTCCTCCGAGACCTGTCCAGTCTTCGGAGCCGGAAGAAGCTGAACTGATGATTGTGGAGCCCTCGGTGCCAGAACCGTCTTTTTCTCGGTCGGCACCGTTCACCTCGACTCCGATCCGGTACTGGAGTCTCGGAGCCGAAGATCCATCCTTGGTTCCGGGACAGAGAGTCGGACCGATTTTTCGGTTCCGACACTCCCTCGGAGCTCGGCGGATCGACTCGGTTCCGTCCTCTGGGTCGGTGCCTTCGGTTCCTGTTTCGGGGATTCTTCCCATTTCTTCGGAACCGGGAGATACCTCGACTCGGGACCCGGGGGCCTTCGACCTCATGAGGAAGGTGTTGTCTACCCAGACAACCACATCAGCAGGGACAGCTTCTCCTCCCCATAAAGGACCGTTATCCTCCTCTGCACCCACGGCTACATCCAAGCGTCGAGCACCGGTGTCTCAGCCACCCCTGGAGGGTGCCCCCTCTTCCTCGGAGGCTTCTTCGGATGTTCCCCACGAAGAAGTCCCTAGGAAAAGATTGTGTAAGAGGAGACACTTAGATTCTCCACAAGAATCTTTGACATCCGATACTGACTTGGATGAGTCAGAAGGGTCCCCTAAGTCACCTTCGGAAGATGTCTCCTTTTCTGACATCTTGGAGATCCTAAAACAGAGAGGTGACTGGCAGTCCCTCCCCCCTTCTGAGGATGAGTCAGTTTTGCTGAAGGCATTTGGTGCTCGCCCTTCCTCCTCCTGGGTCACTCCGCCCTTCGATGACTTAATGGAGTTGATTGCTCGAAGGGCGTGGGAGACACGTGACACGGTGGAACCAGTCCCTAGGAAGCCTAATAAGTACATCACTGCACCCCAGGACAAGGCTTACCTCACTAAAGGAGTTCCAGTGGACGCCATGGTGGTGGCAGCGGCCACGGAAAAGGAGATGTCGGAATCTTCCTCATCTGTCCATCTGCCTAACAGAGATTCTAGGACCATGGACAGATACGGGAAGCGCATTTTTAGTTCAGCGGCTTTCTCTATGCGTTCCCTGAACTATTTGACTCATTTTACACGCTTACAGAGGGATCTAGTCAAAGAGTTGGGAGATACCCTCCAGGGTACTACAGATGCTGCGGTTTCAGAAAAAGTTACAGCACATCTCAATACCCTTACATCCATTGTAAACTCGTCCATGAGGCTGATATCATACGCAGCCGAGGGATCGAGTAGGGCAGCGGCTTCAGCGATTGCTCTTCGTAGGCAATCCTGGATGCGCTTATGTTCGTTTGCGGAAGCCTTAAAGTCTTCCTTTACTAACGCCCCATTTGATGGAGCCACACTCTTTGGCCCTAAAGTAAAGGAGACCCTTACCCGGTGTGAACAGGAGGGAAAGACTCTGTCTGCTGTCGGAGTCCGTTTTTCCACCCCTTCCAGACCGTACCCCAAAGGGCAACGTGGTGGGAAAATGTGGTTTCGAAAACCCCAAGGATCTTTCCCAAACACACAGGGTGATGCCCCCTCTAGAGGCAGAGGAGGGGGCAGAGGTGGAAGATGCCCGGGCGGCAGAGGGGGTCCGCAAAACCAAGGTGACAGGGATACCCCCCCTGGGAAGCCTTTTCAGCACTCCTGAGAGGAGGTCTGACTGTCCTGCTCTGGAGGCAGTCGGGGGTCGCTTAGCTTTATACCCTCAGGCCTGGCAAAACCTTACTTCAGACAATTGGGTAAAAAGCGTTGTTACCAGAGGTTACAAAATCCCTTTTCTATCCGCCCCCATTCCAAAGAGAACTCCCAGATGTACCACCCCATCTGCGAGAGCCAGCAGCTATGGAAATTTCAAAGCTGCTAGAAAGAGTCATCCAACCAGTCCCAGCGGACCAAATAGGATTCGGAACTTACTCAAGGTTCTTTTTAGTTCCAAAGAAGACAGGGGACTGGAGGCCGATTCTGGACCTAAGCAACCTCAACACCTTTGTCAAGAAGGAAAAGTTCCGAATGGTCACGCTTCAATCGATCCTTCCATTCTTACAGAAGGACGACTGGATGTGCTCAATAGATCTGAAGGACGCATACTACCACATCAAAATGGCCAGGGTGTCCAGGGATCATTTGCGCTTCCGGCTGGGAGCCAGTCACTATCAGTTTCGGGCCCTGCCCTTTGGTCTGACCACAGCCCCCAGGGTTTTCACCAAATGCATGGCAGTGGTAGCGTCTCATCTGGGACGCCTAGGATTCCAGGTGTTTCCGTATCTGGACGACTGGCTCCTGTCTGCCACCACCAGGCGTCAACTGATACAGGCCAGGGATTACACCCTACAACTTTGTACACACCTCAGAATTTCAGTAAATTTCGAAAAATCTTTGCTACAGCCATCACAGCATATCTTATTCATAGGAGCGGAATTAGATACACATCATTTAGTTCTAAGGCTTCCTACAGAAAGGATAGTAGCACTTCAAAGCAACATTTCTCTTCTGCTGTCGTCCAAAAAGTCCCCGGCAAAGCTTGTTCTGAAGGTCTTGGGTCTCATGGCAGCTTCTCTAATTGCGATACCATTGGGAAGACTGCACATGAGAGTTCTACAATGGCTCCTGTTTGCACAATGGTCATTCCAACAACTTCCTCTGACTCACGAAATTTTGATAACGAAAACATGCAAATCACACCTAACGTGGTGGTTACAGACTTGCAACCTGTCCAGCGGAAGACCATTTGTGCTACCCGCACCGTCAGCGACGATAACCACGGACGCTTCCCTGATAGGGTGGGGGGGCATTTTTCAGGGACAGACAGTCCAAGGCGAATGGACCAATCTGGAGTACAATCTGCACATCAATGTTCTGGAGTTGAGGGCAGTGTTTTTGGCGTTGCAACACTTTGCTCCCCTTCTTCCTCCAGGGACCATTGCAGTTCAGACAGACATGTCCGTAGTCTGGTACATAAGCAAGGGGGAACCAGGTCTTACCAACCATGCAGAGAGGCCATGAGAATTTGGCAATGGGCGGAGTCCACGGGTCGCTTTCTGATCGCAACGCACATCCCGGGGTCATCCAACGTCATAGCCGACAGGCTGAGCAGGGCAATACTGTTGCCTCACGAGTGGTCCCTCAAACAGTCGGTTGCGAGAATGATTTTTCGCAAGTGGGGCCAGCCTACCTGCGATCTGTTTGAGTCTCCAATGAACGCCAAATGCAGGAGCTACTTTGCCCTATTACCCCCTCCAGGGGAAGTCCCCAGGGACGCACTGGTGCACGATTGGCCCCCGGGTCTCCTATATGCGTTTCCTCCATTTCCCCTGATTGCAAAGTTTCTACAGAAAGCCAACAACCTTCAGAGGACTATTATCCTCATTGCCCCGTTCTGGCCTCGTCAAATTTGGTTCCCCTTTCTATTGCATCACTGCATTTGGGGACCTTGGATGCTGGACCCAGAGCCAGATCTACTGACCCACTCGTCAGGAGTTCCTCACCCATCTCTAGAATCACTCCATCTAGCAGCTTGGCTGCTCCGCTTCCCTTTCTAGCCAGGTCTGTTCCCCTTACATCGGCGGTTCAAGATATATTAGTGGCTTCTCATAAAGTTTCCACTACAAAGACTTACACCAGTAAGTGGAAACGTTTTGTCTTCTGGGCTGAGTCACATCATTTGGACCCTGTTATAGCTCCGTTAAACAAGATTTTGGAGTTCTTGACTGAACTATTTCATGAGGGAGCTTCCCCTGCTACTTTAAAAGTACAGTTAGCTGCCATTTCTAACTATCATGTAGAGGAATGTAGTGCGCCTATTATGGCTCACAGACTTTGCAAAGCCTTTTTAAAAGGTTCCTTTCATATCAGACCACCAGTTAGAAGTCCGACATCACCGTGGAATTTGAACCTGTTACTCTCTAAATTGATGTTGCCACCCTTTGAACCAGCCTCAAGTTGCACATTGAAATTTTTGTCCTGGAAAACTCTTATTTCTAGTGGCCATTACATCTGCTAGACGAGTGTTTGAGCTTCAGGCCCTTTCTGTCAGACATCCTTATTTAATTTTTCACTCTGACAGAGTATCCCTACGCACTAATCCATCCTTTCTCCCCAAAGTTTGCTCTTCTAGTAATATTAATCAGTCCATTGAATTACCCACCTTCTTTAAGAACCACTCTAATAAATTGGAGTATATGTTGCACAAACTGGATGTCCATAGACAACTCAGATTTTACTTGGATAGAACAAAAGATCACAGGAAATCTGATCAACTATTTGTAGCTTTTGCTGACAGCAGAAAGGGTCTTGCAGTTACGAAACAAACTCTTTCCAAATGGCTAACTGATTGTATCACATACGTCTATGAGGCGTCTGATCAAACATTATCAGTCAAACCCAAAGGACATTCCACCAGATCAGTCTCTACATCCTTGGCTCACGCAGCTCGCTTACCATTAGACACTATCTGTGCGGCTGCTACTTGGGCTAAACCACATACATTTATCTCTCATTACAAAGTGGACAGGGTTTCTAGGGATAGGGCAACCTTTGGTTCCACTGTGCTCAAGAACGTTCTCCCTTGAGTTCCTCAGGATCATGGAGCTAGGGACACTACCCATGTGTAAGAACAAAGGCGAGATTGAACACTCTCACATAAAGAAGTTATGTCCTTACCATAACGTTCCATGTGGAGTGTTCATCTCGCCTTGGTTATTACACTCCCACCCTCCCACCCTTAGGAAGAACGTTCGATTTGGTACCTGGTCTGGAGTATTCTCCTTCTGCTGTTGCATTGGTTGTATTATGTCATACATTTGTGTATGTTTGTATATATGTACATATATGTATATAGATTTGGCTTGTGTGTGCTTACTATGTCTGGTTTGCTTGCAAACTAGATCTGAGGTAAAGGCAGAGGGGGATTGTGGGTATTAGGTGATCTCGAGCTTCTTCTCGATGCAGAGCTTGCAGTCGGCTGGCACGGAGCCGAGGATCGGCTCCGAACCCATGTGTAATAACCAAGGCGAGATGAACACTCCACATGGAACGTTATGGTAAGGACATAACTTCTTTGTCACTGTTCCCACGAGAGGAGAAAATATACTAGATCTCATTGTCACAAACATGGGGACAAAATGCTCCACACCGGAAGTATATCCCTCATTGGTGAGATCTGATCATAAACTAATCTCACTGGAAATCCACATCCCGCCCCCACCCCAAGCAAAAAAGACCATAGTGAAGAACTTCTCTAAAGCAAACTTCACACTACTCAAGACTGGTGTGGTATCCTTCAAGGCCCCTGAGCCAGAGGAAACCACAACCCAAGCTGCGGAAGCCCTTACAAATGCCTTCTATGAACACCTCCAGGACTGCATGGATCAGGCAATCCCAAATAAAACCAAGACTCTTTCCACAAAGGGCAAGCGTCCAGTCTGGTGGACCCCAGCCATTAACAAACTTTACAATAAGAGGAGAAAGCTATTACATGATAGAACAAAATCCATAAGGAAGTCACCCTGATCATTATTAGTAAAAAATACGAGCACTCATAAAATCAACTAAGGCCAATTTTGAGAGAAAATTGCCATGGATTCAAAGGACAATCATAAGGCCTTTTTCAGCTATGTTAGGAACCTGGGTGGAAACTCCCAGATATGCTCAGAATTAGTCCAAAATGATACAAAATCACTGAACCCACAGACATTGCCAACATACTGGCAGACAGGTTCAGTGCAAACTTCACCCCTCTCCCCTAAAGGAGATAACTATCCCAGCCAGTGTAGCCTCCCGGACATCTCAAATGCGCAGGTGAAAGCTGCTCTCTCTAAAGCTAAAAACACAGCATCAATGGGACCGGATGGTGTCCCCGCTGTGTGCTACACGAGCTAAATGAGGAATTAAACCCGCACATAAGGCAGCTGTTTAATCTCAGCCTTACCACAGGATACGTGCCCAAGGAGTGGCGTCACGGCAACTGTGGTCCCACTCCACAAAGGCGCCTCTACGGACCCTGGTAATTACTGCCCCATAAGCTTAACAAGTCTAGTCTGCAAAGCTATGGAGAGGATCATAATGGAGCTCATAAACAAAGATATAGGGGACTTGCAGACATTGGACCCGACCCAGTTTGGCTTTGTCAAGGGAAGATCATGCCTTTTGAACTTGGTCGACTTCTTGAAACAGTCACCAAGGCCATTGATGAGGAAAGGCAGTCCATACAGCCTACCTTGACCTTGCAAAGGCTTTGACACAATAACCCACTCGGGTATTGTAGAAAAACTTACCAGCTTAAATGTAAACCCATATGTCACAAGATGGGTTGCAAACTGGCTTAAGGACAGAACCCACAGGGTTAGAGTTGCTGGCTGTGTCAGACTCCAAGCCGGTCACAAGTGGTGTCCCACAGGGCTCTGTCCTTGGCCCCTATTGTTTGGCATCTACTTCTCAGAAGTACAGGCCAACATGGGAGGACTTTGGCTGACAAAGTTTGCAGGCGACTGCAAACTGGGCGCCATAGTGGAAAGTGCATCGGACACGGATATCCTTCAGAAGGGACTCACGGAAACAGATAGCTGGTGCCAGAGCCATGGCCTGAAGTTAAACGCCAAAAATGTATAGTCATACCCTTGAAAAACAAGGTAACCCCAAGCTACCATATAGGTGGCAATCCACTAAGCACAGAAGAGTTTATCAGGGACCTGGGGACCCAGGTTGACAGTGGCCTTTCTTTTGACACTCACATTGCTAAAGTGGTTAGAAAGACCTTCTACATTGCCCACCTGATCATGAAGGGATTCACATCCAGATCTAGTGAGGTCATTGTTCCCCTGTACTCTTCACTTATCAGACCAATGATCGAGTACAATGCCCCATTCGGGATGTATCTCTCCTGACATCTGCAGCAATTGGAGAGACCCCAAAAGTTCCTCACCAAAAGGATAAAGGGACTCCAAAATCTGTCATATGCTGCCAGATTGAAGAAACTCCAGCTCTATTCAGTCGCATACCGTCTGCTCAGAGGTGACATGTGCCTGACATACAAGGCCATGTCCAACCTGGAATTAATGGACATGCTCCACCTCAAAAATCCAAATCCACCAAAACCACTAGAGCAAGCGACTTAAACCTTAGCACGGATATAAATAGGACGTGCTGGAGGGATAGATTTATCACTCAGAGACTCCCTATGCTGTGGAATAAAATCCCGGTCCATGTGAGGCAGAGCACCTCGCTGACTCTGTTCAAGAGAAATCTAGACCTGTGGATGGGAGATCGTAGGTTTACCCCAGGAATCATCTCTGTGTCACTGCTGGACAGAGGCACAACAAACTAATGGGCACAGTATTTTTTCATATAAGGGGTGGCGTAAGCCACAATAATTTGGGCTAGGCTTATAAATGCCTTGGGGCAGATAGCCTAGTATAAACCTATGAACCTACAACCTTTCCTGATCTTCCATCAAGATAGTGTCCATGAGAACTAATCCTACATTCATGCCTAAGGTGGTATCCAGAGTATCTTTAAATCAGGCTATCCACCTACCTACCTTCTTCCCAAACCCACAGAACAGGGGTGAAAGACTGCTACATACCTTGGATGTGCATAGACAGTTACGCTACTACCTGGACAGAACCAAGAGCAATAGGAAAACTGACCAGCTTCTGGTAGCATATGCAACAGGAAGGGAAGGAAAAGCAATTTCGAAACAAACAATCTCCAAGTGGATAGGAAATTGCATTAGATTTTGTTACTCCTACCATGGAAAGAAAACTCCAGATAACATCAGGCCTCACTCTACAAGGGCTACAGCCACTACCACAGCTTTCTTACGAGGAGTGGCCACCAAGGACATTATAGAGGCTGCTACTTGGACCTCCGTGCATACATTTGCCAAGCATTATAATTTACCTTTATACTCTAGATCCCGAGCAGGTTTTGCCACTGCTGTGTTGCAAGGGATCCTAACTACACCATAATCTCTCTTTCCTCCTCCCTAGTTTAGCTATGGTATTCTACCCATTTGTAAGGACTGCAGATGCATCCTTGAAGGACATAGTACAGTTTTGTACCTACCATAAATGTAGATGTCCGATAGGAATGCATCTGCAGTCAGGATTACCCACCCACCTCCCCTCTGTGGTACTCCTAGGGTATTTGGCCATCTTATAGCTAGCTGGGGGGGGATCTATTATGGTGTATTTGTTTGTATATATGTACATACATGCTTATTTTTTGTGGTTGCTCTCTACTATTTGGAATCATTGGCATTTATCCAAATTTAGCCTTCCAAGAGGGCACCTGGCATCTGGGGCAAGAAACACTGAGGAAAATGGCGTTGGCTGATGCCTTTATACCCGAATAACTGCAGCTATGACGGGTGAAGTGCGACACCAGCCGAAGCCAGACCCAGACTTTGGAATCCGGCCGACCGAAGGGCTGCCTGACGACAGGACAACCCATTTGTAAGGACTGCAGATCAAAAGTTTTCATTTTGATCTCTTGGGGTTTTTTAGTAACCCCAGGGTAGGAGCTTGGAAAGAAAATTGAATGCAGAGTTGGTGTGGCAATTTAAATTTAATGCCAGTTACACCCCCCCTCCCCGGTTTAAATGATTTTATTTCATAATTCGTGTTTTAAAGCAGAAGGCATAGAATTTATAAAGTTTTGATGTATAATGTGATAATGTTTTACATAAATATTTGTACTAATTTTTTTTATTTTAAATTTATTGTATATTTCATCATAGTGTTTAAGATTAGGACAAGGTGTTTTTTAAATTTGTACATATATTTTCTTGTGTAATGGGTTAATTGGTTTCAGTACTAACCAATTAATGTTTGATTAATGAAAAGCGGGGACCCTTTATAAAGGGTTGGTTTATTTTAGTGGTTAGATTCTGAGGAAGTCCTGGTTGTTTAACAAAGGCTGAAAAGCTTGATACTCCTTTGGGAGCATAAATTCATAATAAACCTGTTGCCCGTCAATATTTTCTGAGTGGGGTCAGTATGTCCTTACTAGTGGTTGCAGCCTGGTTTGTTGGAAATTTTGGCTGTTTTTTTAGAATTTGGTTATTTATACACTGTATTTGTTACTGTTTTCTGGTATATAAAAGTATTGCCGACACTAGAATAGTATTTATTGCTTATTTTGGAAGTGGGTGTTTTTTGAATCTGGAGAGAACAGTGTAGGTTTTGGGAGGTGGCCCTGAGTTAGGCAGTGTTTTGTTGTATCCTCTGTAAATCACTCGGTCTTGCTCTTGTGGCAGTTTCGTGCATTGTATGTGCTGTCTGTCAGTTTTACAGAAAGGTTATGGCAGTAAGTTACTAATGAGCTTCATCATTTGATTTAATCTACTGCTGCTTGTGATTAACTTTGAGCAAGACAGTAAGACACTGATTACAGGCTGCACCTCAGAGACCAACACAAATCTGGCTTAACTACTTGTTTCTCTGCTGCTATGTCCCACAGTCTACAGTGACCATAAATGTCATGACATTGTCTGCATGAAATCTTGTAGCATTTAGGAAACTGATGCACAAGACTATACAAACTTTTGCGAAGGACTGTTGATATCCAGCCTTTTTCTTTCTGGAAATTAATTTCTCTTATTGGGCAATATCATGTGTATAGTTTTTTTGTTGGCATTTCTTGATTAATGTGTTTTTTTTTTTTTTTTCCAGTACTTGGAGTTGCGATTTAACAAAATTGTTCGAATCTGCGGTACAGTGACTTTTATATTCCAGATGGTGAGTATGCAGGCAATAACCAGAAATTTCACATTGTTTTCAGTAACTTGAGATGAGCATGATTAATGTGTCAGTTATGAAGTTGTGTGTACATTTGTGTCTTTGTATGCATGTTGGATTTTTACTGTATTATAGGGGTGTACTAGCAACTGGTGATATGACAACATGGTTTGCTGTGTTTCAAAACTAAGTATTGCTACTACTTTTATTTCTATACCGGAAATTAGTAATTCGAGTGTTATTCAGGTGAGAAAGATTTGTTTTAGTTACTGTTTCACAGATAAAAATATGATTTTATTAGTCAGTTTTACAGAACTTCTATTCTTCACACAGTGATTTAATTGCACAGATAAAGTTCCGTTTGCTAGTAAACTAATGTAAGCCATATGAGCCAACTAATTAGATGAGTCGCATTGTACTGGAGCTACTCTACTCCATTTTATGTTAGAGCACCAAACCAGAAGATATTTCTTTTGCAGATGTTCTTCATTCCACATTGCTGCAGTCCTAACTATTGGGTAGTCCGCTGTCCAGTCGGCCCGAATACCAAAGTATATGGCTGACGTCGGTCAGGGCGCATTAGACTGACGTCAGTACGTCAGGGTACTAATGCGCATGACCGACGTCATATCCTCAGTCTTTTTTGCCGCATGGTCCGATGCAGAAGCAATTTTGCGAGTGCAGGTTGGCGTTCTGAAAGTTTCTGAAGTCAGAGTTTCAGACCGAATCAAAGTTGGCTAAGTACCCCGTTGGGGAATATTTTGGTTTTTTCTTGCCTCAGTATTTAACCGGATGTCAGAAAAAGTGAATAACTGTATTTCTTGTGGGAAACAGATACCTCATAGGGATTACCATACTTTGTGTATACCTTGTTTAGGGCCTGAGCACGCGTTGTTGGATGCCGCTCTTGTGCTAGATTTAACAAACGCACTATTAAGAGAAGGTTAGACTGTGCCAGGTTAGTTTTGGGAAGCGTTGTAATTATAAAATGCCGTCGGAGGCTCCGGCCTTCGCCAAAAGCGCAAGGACAAAGCAGCAAAGCCTAGGGTGGAAGAACCGACAGTCCCAGACGTCGGATCTTTAGAAGGCTCAGTGGAGCCGGAGGTTTTGCCAGGTGTTTCTTTGGCGTCCCTGGGAGAGACTTAATTGATACAGGATGTATCCTCAGAGGAAGTAGGCCAGGCTGAGGGGCTTCTCAGGTGGCTGTTCTTCCCTCTCTTCCTAAGGTGGTTAGAGCCTCCCTTCTGTTTCCAAGGCTTCTTTGAGAGGCAGGCCAAGTTTAACTTCAGTGGGGGTTTCTCCTAGTGCTTCAGGGTCTTTGCCTAAGAAACATATGCTTAAAATGGCAGAGGATTTGATTACTATGATTAGAGGTTCTATGCCCCTCCTGATAAGAGGCCTAGGGTGGAACCTGAGTTTGAGAGTTTTGAGCAATGTTCGAGGCTTCTGAGTCTTCGGCTGAAGAATTGCAGGAGTATCCTCCTTATTCTGATTCTGATGTGGATGATTCTACTCCTTCAGCTTCTCCTCCTGAGGATTTTTCATTTTCAGAGACTCTGCATTCCATGAGGGAGCATTTTAAATGGGAAGGTCAAGATTTCTCTGATTCCAGGAAGAGGCTTAGGGAATTCTTGTTTTACCCCAGCATAGGCCTTTAGCTATACCTCCTGTTCTGAATGTGGTGGAAGATGTTTTTGCAGAGGCTTCCCTCAATCCTGATTCTTTGCCTCCTGCCCCAGTTAAACCGGATAGGTACTATAGGGTGCCTGAAGCTCATAAGTATCTTTTAAGAGTCCTAGGGCAGACCCGAAACTGTCTCTCAGGGGCCTAAAGGTGTGAAGGCCTCTGTTGTTAAAAATCCTGTTCCTCCTGATAAAGAGGCAAGGGCTTTGGATAGATGGGGAAAGAAAGTGTATACTTCTTCCACTTTAGCCATGAGGGCTTGAATTGTCAGTTTCACATGTTAAAATATCAGAATTATCTCCTTTCACAATTGAAATCTTAGGTGGATGCTCTGGCAGAAGGTATTGAGTGTAAAGAGTTGCAGGATTTAGTTCATGTGTCTGAACAGGTGGGTAAACATTCCTTGCAATGTGGTTTTGATGCTGTGCAGGCCTCCTCGAGGGTGGCTGCCACTGGTTCTGTTCTTCGTAGGCATGCCTGGTTGAGAGATCAGAATTTAGCTGAGCATGTTAAAACAAGGATTTTGGATGCTCCTTTGCAGTCTGATGTGTTGTTTGGTTCGCCTGTGGAAGCAGTTTTAAAGAAAATGGAGGACAAGGCTAAGTCTATGCAAACTGTTAAGGATTTTTGCAGGTGCAGCCTCCAAGTTTAGTAGAAATTGGCCTACTAAGGGATGGACTTATCCTGCTTATGATTCCCAGTCTAGGGGTAGGTCTAGGCGTGGTAGGGGCAGAGCTCAAGGTTCTTTTAGGCCTAGGACAGGAGTTCCCCTGCTCAGACTTCTGGTGAGGGCAGGGGTCAGTCCTTTCGTAAGCAGACCCAATGACCTGCCTTTTCAGCTGCCAGTACATTCTCGCCTGGCAGCACCTTTGGGAGGAAGGCTGTCTCTTTTCAAAGAAAATTGGGATTTAATTACCCAAGACAGATGGGTTCTGGATATCATTCATCACGGTTACAGGTTTTATTTCCATACCATGCCTCCTTTCAAAGGCATGCCAGACATTCCTCCTCTACAAAGACAAGAGGCTCACAAGCAAATTTCTCTGTTGCTCCACATAGGGGCCATTCAGCCAGTTCCTGTGCCAGAAAGGGGCCTAGGATTTTATTCTCGCCTGTTCCTAGTACCGAAGAAGGGGAACACGTGGCGGCCAATTTTGGATTTATCTATCCTCAACACTTATCTGGACATTCCCAAGTTCAAAATGTTGACGTTACAACAGCTTTTACCTCTGCTGGGCAAGGATCACTGGATGGTAACTTTAGATCTCAAGGAAGCTTACCTTCATGTGCCTATAAGACTAAGTTGCAGGAAGTATCTGCGTTTTCGAGCTGGAAATTCTCATTATCAGTTCTCTGCATTGCCCTTTGGCTTATCCACTGCCCAGAGTATCCACAAAGGTTCTGGCTCCAGTGATAGCTTACTTCAGGCTAAAAGGAATTCAAATCTATCCTTACTTGGACGACTGCCTGATTCTAGCTCAAGAAAAGGAAGACAGTCTACAGCATTTGGATTATGTCATAGCAGTGCTAAGATGCCTAGGGTATTCTGTGAACGAAATAAAGTCCAGTCTAGTACCCTCTCAAGACATGTGCTTTCTGGGTGTGAGACTGAATACAGCAGCCCAGATGGCCTTTTTAACCCCGGACAAACAAAAGAATCTTTCCAGTTACTTCCATCAACTATCTCTTCAGTCCGGGCTGACTGCAAGGACAGTCCTTCAAGCCTTAGGGTTCATGGCATCTTGTATTCTGGTGCTTCCCAATGCCAAACTGCATATGAGGAAGCTGCAATGGTATCTCAAAAATGTATGGACACAGCACTGCCAGGATTTGGACACTGTCATTCAAATAATACCTTGCATTCAAAAGGAATTTTTGTGGTGGGCTCAGGAATGTCACCTAAACAAGGGACTCTCTGTGACCCGGCCAGAGGCGAGTCAGATTCTAACGACAGATGCCTCAGACATTGCTTGGGGAGCTCATCTAAATGGAAAGTGGATACAAGACAAGTGGCCTGCCAGACTACAGCATCTACATATCAACATGAAAGAGATGTTAGCAGTCCAGTTTGCATTAATGGCTTTCAAGGAGTTACTTCTTCCAGGGCAGGTGTTGATTCTAACAGACAACACAACTGTCATGTGGTACATCAACAAACAAGGGTGAACACATTCTTACCCATTGTGCAGGCAAGCAATGATTTTATGGGAGACTGTGCTCAGCTTGCAACTAACTCTTCAGGCAAGGTTTCTGCCGGGTGCACAGAACTCCTTAGCAGATGTGTTAAGCAGACAAATCATGGATCCCCACGAGTGGAAACTGGATCTTCATGTATTTCAAAAATTGACAGTGTCATGGGGAACTGCAGACATAGATCTGTTCGCTTCTCCACTAAACCACCAGCTGCCAAAGTTTTGCACAAAGAGGTTTCATCACACAGCTTGGAAAGTGGATGCTCTTTCTTTCAGTTGGAAAAATCTTCATGTGTATGCTTTTCCACCTCTGCCTCTTCTCCCAAAGGTGCTTCTAAAGGTCAGACAAGACAAGCCAAGGATGATTTTAATAGCTCCAGATTGGCCTCGGCAGCACTGGTACCCATTACTGAGGAGTCTGGTAAGGAAGCCTCCATGGCCTTTACCCTTGATTCCACACCTGTTGTCTCAGAGGGACGGTCACCTGCTCAATGTCAAGCTTCAATCTCTTCATCTAACAGCCTGGCATATTCTGTTTTGAAAGACAGCAGGTCTCAACTTCCTCAACAAGTTTTAAATGTGATTATGGAAGCCAGAAGACCTAGTACAAGGAAAGTGTACGCAGAAAAATGGAAGAGATTTTTATTTTGGAGTGCAGCAAACAATTTGGAGATTTCTGAGCCTAATTTGAGTGTGGCTCTTCAATATCTTACTGAGTTATTGGACAAAGGTTTGTCTTTCTCTTCCATTAAGATTCATGCTGCAGCAATTTCAGCTCACTATGATTGTGACCCCCCATTGTTTTGCATCCTTTGTTCAAGCAATTTCTTAGAGGGGCAAAGAATATAAGACCCCCAATAGAGCTCCTACTCCTGCTTGGGATCTCAATTTTGTGCTGGAGAAACTTACTCTACAACCTTTTGAGCCTGCGGCTACTGCTGAATTGAAATATTTGTCATGGAAGACTGCTTTTTTGTTGGCCATTACTTCTGCAAGAAGGGTTTCTGAGTTGCAGGCCCTTATGGCGGTAGAGCCTTTTGATTTTTCATAAGGATAGGGTATCTTTACGCACTAATCCTTCCTTTATGCCTAAGGTGGTTTCTAGTGTGGCTTTAAACCAAACTATTCATTTGCCTACTTTTTATGCAGATCCCCAAAATAAAGGGGAAAAGATTTTGCACACTTTAGATGTACACAGGCAATTGCGTTATTATTTGAGCAGGACTAAGGATTTTAGGCAGTCTCAGCAGTTGTTTGTTTCTTTTGCTTTGGGTTCAGGGCAAGCCTGTGTCAAAACAAACTATTTCTAGGTGGATTGGGTTTTGCATTGCATTTTGTTATTCCCATCATGGCAAGGAGATTCCAGCTGGAATTAGGCCTCATTCCACTAGGGCTACTGCCACTTCTACAGCATTTCTAAGGGGTGGCCACTAAGGATATTTTGGAGGCAGCTACTTGGAGTTCAGTGCATACTTTCTCTAAGCATTATCACCTTCCTCTCTACTCTAAGTCTAGGGCTGGTTTTGCCACAGCTATTTTGCAAGGCATGTTGTCAGTTCCTGCTTCCTTATGATTTGCCAGCCTCCCTTACCTCTGCTTTGGGATTCTACCCAATAGTTAGGACTGCAGCAATGTGGAATGAAGAACATAGTACAGTTTTGTACCTACCATAAATGTAGATGTTCGAGGATCCACATTGCTGCAGTCCAATTTACCCTCCCTCCTTCCCTCTGTGTTTAAGGGTGGTTGTGTAGGTGAGGTTATATTCTGGTAATTTTGTATATATTGTACATATTTTTGGTGCAGGTATGTTTGGAATTTTTGGTTTTGGCCTTAGCTTTTCAGGGTCTTCTGACATCTGGGGCAAGAAAAGACTGAGGATATGACGTCGGTCATGCGCATTAGTACCCTGACGTACTGACGTCAGTCTAATGCGCCCTGACCGACGTCAGCCATATACTTTGGTATTCGGGCCGACTGGACAGCGGACTACCCAATAGTTAGGACTGCAGCAATGTGGATCCTCGAACATCTACATTTATGGTAGGTACAAAACTGTACTTTAATTTACCATTAATGTAGTATATGCATTTTAACCATAGAGCATTGTTATCAGAAATGTGGACAATTTAAACAAAAAAAAAACCCTTTTATTAAGAAGCAAAGGACTATCTTTTCTTAATCATATATTTTTTGCAAATTAATTAACAAAAAGCATCGGAGTGTTAGAATGCTAATTTTGACCTAGCTTTGTGGAGTAGAAGGAAGGGAAGGAGCTCTGAGTACGACTTGGATGATCCTAGTTTAATTAGAGCCTTGGGTGCTGGAAGAACCATGGCGCATTGATAATGGAACTGAATGTTCACTGACTGCTTACCCATTCTGGGGGTGGGAGGTGGCTCTTGCTGTCCATTTGAGTGATACTTTGGGTAGGAGCACTGGATTTTGCACCTACGTAGCATGGTCTTACCGACCACATGCTGCCTTTGTGCAAGTCCACTGACTGGGGGGATGTCTGTATGCAAAGGCATGCTTCCTGCTGCAGATGGTGCTTACTGGAGCTTGAAGGAGCCACTGCAAAAGGGGGAATAGCTTCAAGGAGGGTAGAGTAGACCACTCCATCAGACTTGAAAGCTATCCTGTTCCCTGCGACCTGACTGATGCCACAGGAGTAAATGGGCTGGTTAGACACATCTGTAAGGAACAAAAGGGCTGAATTACTCTCAGCTAGCATGGAGATGCCTGGCTGTTGCCTCCAACAAAACAAATGGTGAATGGGGTAAAGTTAGTGCTGCCATTTGGTGGGGGGTGCTAATGTGAAAGTTCATAGGTAGTTACTAAGCAAGCAGTCTAGGAAACAAGAAGCCTAGCCACAAGTGCTCCAGAGCCCTGTCTCGTTAAGTGACTTGCACAAGGTCACACAGTGGCCAAGTGAAAGCTGGTGGTGGAATCATGTCTTGCATCACCAAAAGTAGCTTGTTAAACTTGTAGCCTTCGTGCAGAGGCCTAACTGCCAGGTATTGGAGTCGGGACTAAATGCATGAGGTCTGTACATGTGCTGTTAACGAATTAGAAGTCATGAAATATTGTACGTGTTCTTTGAATGGAATCCTAACAAACTGTTAAAAATGGTTATTAAGTAGAAGAGCAAACTAAACTGTGCATGAATTTTTCTTTTTAGATTTCTGGCATGTGAACATATTCCATGTGTTGAAGATGACTGGTAGCTACACATTCTGAATGCAGTTATCTGTTTAACGTTTGACTGGGTTCGTTCTTGTAGGACTTGGTAGTGTATAGTGGTATTGTCACTAATGAGGAGAAATTTGAACAAGGTAACAGGGAAATTTCCCATTCTCCTTTCAAAGTGCCATGGGATCTTTCATATCTGTCTGAGCAACCACCAACTTGGACATATGGGGCTTTGGTGTAATGTCTTAGCCATTGGTTGGTGACTTGAGAGCAGCACCCCCTTCCCCCGTATGCTGCACTGCAGTGTCAGTAATAGAAAGTGAATCCAGGTAACAGGTGTGGGGAACAAACCTACAGTTCTGTAATCTTCCAGCTTCAAAGATGCATCTGCTACCTGTTGAGCTGCTGACACTGTCTACCTCATAAACCTATATTGGTGTGATCTAAGGTCTTAATGAGTTACAGATCCCACATTTTATTGTAGGGTTAGTGCACACTATTGGGGGTGCTTGTTGTAATGGCTAGCAGACTAAGCTGCTCCAGTCCAGGACTCTGAGAAGGAAACCTTTCAGGGTAGGGCCAACACCTGTTCAGATGGTTTTCTTTAAAATTAATTTGCTTTTGCTCACTTGAGCCTAGAATCTGAGATTTGTGTTAAGATTTTGGTGCATTTTATGTACCTAGCTATGCACCAACCTAGCATCCTGCATTGCTTCTGTGACTAACTCTTTGATAATTTATCCTCCTTGTTAGGACAAGGCTGAGATTTGGGGGCATCAACAAATAACATCCTGCTTGTTAACTTAACCTGTACCTTGTACCTGGTCGATGTGCAGTGAACCTAGCTGATGTGTTGGCTGAACCCACCCCCCCTCCATAAGGTACCTGATACTTCAACCTAATTACTGATGCAGCTGTCACTACGGTTTATTCTTGTTTTGAGTGGGGTTCCTGTTGCAGCTGTAGTGGCAAACACAGATCTGGTAAGAAGAGGTCCATATTGGAAAGTTTTAAGACTTAGTTTCTTGGATTTTTGCACTGAGTCACTGTTGAATAACAGGAATACCCTTTAGCCGCCCATATATATCAGGAGATTACTTTAGTTCTCCTACAAAAAACATGCTTCTATAGAACACATTTGCACACATTTAAAATAACCAATATTTGGCTCAGCACCCTGTTCATTTTTGTTTTCTATTTTTTAGTACACTATTTTTTTTCAATAAATTTGTAATAAAATGCATGTATTCACTGTTAACCTTGTGCATCTAAATGTCACATGACCATGACCATTATCTGTTAAGTGCATAACATTTTAAGACTTGCTTGGACCTCCCTGAAAGATTAAAATCTTCCCCAGTGGGGCTGGCTCATCATTTGAAGAACTACACTTTAGAACTTGTGTCATATGTTAGTATTTTTGACAGATCAAACTTCCTAGCTTGATAGATACCCTCCCCCCCTACTTATAATGCTTCATGGATTCCTTTTCCATTGCTCGTCATCATTCTAAAACTTTGGTCAGAAAAACTGTCCACAAATTTCTTGTTTTGAACTTGAAGTGTATATAGGGTGACTTTTTTTTGTGAAACTCAGTTAGGAATGTGTGCTGCTTCTTTTTTCCTTTCCTTCCTCTTGGCGTTCGTTGCAAGCTTCTGTAGAATTCGTTTACTTCATGGGAAGCTTAATTACTCGTTTCCTTTTAGGTCGGACCCAAGCCTATTCTTCACCTGCTCTTGATGTTCAGTCCTTTTTTTTTTTTTTTTTTTTTTCCTTCAGTTGGGCCATCCCACTTGATAGGTACAGTAATTGTCAGAATTGTTTGGGACTGCCATGTAACACATGTGATTTTAAAATTTATTCTGTGTTCTGTGATTCCATCAGGAGAAGATGGAGAATCCTCTTCTCTTAAAGATTTCAGAGCTTCAGAAGGAAAATTGCTATCCAGAGCCTTGTGCTTCCATTAAGTCTGCTAAAGTTTGAAAAGTCATTGATTATTCTTAAAATGTTGGATTATTTCTCAAAGAACCAGTAACCATTCACTCGGATTTGGATCCATACCTTTCCTGTTTTACATGATCCTCTTATCTCAACGTAATCTTAAATGAGGCAGGTGGCTTATTAGGAGACGCTGTTAAACTCCCCTTGATATTAGACATGGAGTCCTTTTATTTACTGCCAGAGGCCTGCGGCTCCTGCTAAAGGTCTGCAGCGCCTATCACCATATGGCAGTTGTCTACTGTTGATTATTGCAGACCAGGCTGAGACACTTTGATGCCTACTGTTTTACAAGTTTGTCCTTGTCCCCAGTCATTCAGCACACCGGGGGGTCCTTCCTTTTCCAGTAAGACCTTCTTGTACACAGATGTTGTGTTCCCTGGTGCTTTTTGTGTCTTCAGAAATCCCTGCATTTTTTTCCTGCACTGGCTTCACCACTCGTTTTGGCATCTTCATTAGTTCCCCCTCATTTTGCACTTTCTGGTCTCCATTATTTGAACTTGCCTTGATGTCTCTGGCAGGTTACTCTGTGTCATTTTCTAATATTGATTTTATCTGCACTGGTGTACGCCAGCATTCCCGGTAATTGTCCCCCACCATCAGTGCCCCTGGTTTTTGACAATCTTTGGATTGTACGTAATGGTATTGGTATCTTCAGCGTCTCTTATCTCCTCTTCCCTCATGTCTGTGGTCCTGGTTTTCCCAACATTGGAACCTGCTACACAGGAGCTTGTGCCACCTATCATACCTGCTCAGTGGGTCCCTATCCTAGCACCTCTTTCTTTGTCCTCTTCTTTGGCAGCTGTACACTGCCCTTTCTTTTGTACCTTCTTGGCAACTTCAGCATGCTATTTCATTGCCATCTCTCTCTTACTGTTTGGTTCTTGGCTGTCCTCCAGATCCCAGGAATACAAAAAGACTGAATCTTCTGTTAAGATGCCAGGAAAGAGACTGTGTACACCCAGAACCACTACTGGATTCTTAGCAGAGGACATGGATAATGAAGAGGGGGTAACTTCCCTCTACCTGTCAGTCCAGAGTAGGGGTAGTTCTTTCAAATATTTTTTTTTGTAGGTTGATCCTCTAAACTCATCTCTTCCCCACAATGTATGCTGAAAAGTGTGTTCTTTTATCTTACAATTCTAGATGGTGTCTTCCTTGATGGTTATTCTCCAAGATGCCATCAGCATTGCTTGGAAGAATCCTGACTCTTAGTCCCGGTTTCTAAGAAGGTGGACCAGATTTTCCACCTGTTCAAGTGTACAGTTTGGGCAGAGATAGCCAAAGTTGACTTCATTGTATCCACTGTTACCTTTCATAGAATGTATACCACCCAAACTCTTGGTAGTCATCCCACCAGTAAGTCTTCTAAGGCTGTGGAAAACTTTGGAAAGCAGGTGTTTGTGTCTACCATTCTTTCCCTCAGGGCATTTAACATTGAACCACATGTATTTGTAATTCATCTTGCATGACACTCTGAAGTGTATGGTAGAAAAGTCTTCTGATGGTCTGCTGAAGGACAAAATAAGGACCTAGACAACTACTTTAGTCTTAGCAGCCTTATCTACAACTCATTGAGGGGACTCTTGGAACACAGAATCTGGCATGGCCATACACCAGCAGTTTGTTTGTACTTGACACATTTTTAGGATGTCAAGGTGACCTTCCTAGACCTTAAGGAGCCCTCCTGTTTGACTCTGAAGTTGCAGAGCACTTTTTGAATAGGAAAGAGCAAAAGCAAACCCTTTCTGCTTTATCAAGGTTAAGAGCATACATTTCCAAGACACACAAGTCTCATTGTCACTTGTGACACTTGTTTGCCTCACAAAAGCAGGAGGTAATTAGATATAGTTAACCATTTTGGCTGCCTTCAAGACTGTGGACCCAGAGGCCAAGGACACCAGTGAGCCTAAAGAGGCTACAGTCAGACTTGGGGTAGATTACTGTAATCCTGACTTCTGTTCTGATTGTGTCTCTCTCTCTCTCGGCATTTGGCAGGGAGAGAGAAGCCTCTCTCTCTCGGGGCACTTGGCAGGGAGAGAGAAGCCTCCTTCCATGTCTAAACATGGAGAAAAATATCCAAGGACAAATGGATAAAAGATATTGTATCCGTAGGATATTCATCCCCTTATCCTCACACCAGATTTCATCATTGCCCTTGCCCGTACATCCCACTCTGTCAGATATCATTGACAAAGGAGGCAGTACATAGGCCCAGGATGTCTCACCAGAAGGGAAAGGCTTAGGGCACGATTTCACATTCTTTGATGCCCCAGGTAAACAAATGAATTCAGGATATGAGTGGCCTAAATAGTTTCACCCTAGAGAATCCGTTTTCTATGCCAGTCCAAAGGAGATTGGTTGTGCTCTTTGTAACTCCAGTACCTCCACTAAAGATTGCCAGGGAGTTGCGATTTCTATGTTTCTGGGACAGAGATGATCACTTCTAATTCTGGGCTGTTCTGGTTGGCATCATCTCAAACTCGAGGGTGTATGTCAAATGCATGTTTGCTGTCAGTTCATTTCTGGCTGTATGGATCCAAGATTGTCACTTCCCTAGATGACTGCACTTCATTTTGCCTCAGCACGGGGTACTTTTTTCTCCAGGAAAGTTTATGAAGGTCTCCATTTTCTTCTGCTTCAGTTTTCACATTCATGTGGTGCACTCTGGACACTGCTGTTTGTTGGACATTCCTACCCCATGACAGTCTTCCCTGCCTATTTACCGTATCTGTAGTACACCATCTCCAGAGTGCCTACATGCTGATGTCATGATGTTCTGGGTCTTAACAGTAGCATCCGTTATTATGGCACTTTATGACAAATTCCATATGAAAATCCTTTGGTGTATTTTTCAGTAGTATCAACATGTAGCTATCCCAAGCGTGTCATTCTTGTCTGACCTGGTAGCTGAATTAAACAAATCTTCTTACTGGGAACGCTTTCCATCTCGACTGTTCTAATGACTGTCGCTATGGGTGAGTCTGTATTGGGGCAGGGATGCATTTCAGTGGGCAGATCATAGGATTGTAGGAGACTACTAGGCTGTCTACCTGGAGGTCATTTTAAGCCTAGCCGTTTCAGCCCAATGTAATACTGTACAGGTACTAGTCAGTACCCAAGATTGCATTTAGTGATGACTGCTCATGTCCAGGAGGGTTGTGGGTGCTTTCCCTTTGTAAGAATTTATTGGGCCCCATCCACTCATCCAGGATCCTCTTTAACAGCATCGTAGAGGTGCTTTGTTTCACATAAATTGGTAGTGTGTTCCAAAGACTGGGCAGTCGCTGGGAGATAAATCTGTCCCTCCAACATTCCTATTTAAGTCGCAGGCCATATGCAAGTCCCTGGAATGGATAGCCCTAGACCCATTTGATTTACGTATAAGTTCATTAGATTTGGGTCTTGGGTTGCTCTGTAGGCCAGGCATAAGTCTTCCCTAAGACGTCTATACGATACGGAGTATAGTGATAGGGATTTCAGTTGGGCCTTGTAAGGAACATGCCAGAGGCTGTTGATTATATTTGTTAGACACCTCTGAGGTGTCTCGAATTGCTGTAGGTGCTTAGTACGGTACATACATAATGGGGTATTATACTCCATTGTGGCACTGAGTATGGGGAGGGGGGGGCGTTATAACTTTTTTTGCATTCGAGGCGTTGTCTTCACTAACCAAGTGAGTTACTTGGAAAGTTTTCCTTACAGTGGTAGACCCGTTGTGGTTGAAGGTCAAGGTGGTGGTCAACCTGTGATCCCAGGTCCCTTAACACTTCATGGGTACTTAGGGTATTGTTATTGATTTGATAGTGTGAAAAGACAGTCATTGTTTGTGTCAAAGGGAATGGTGATGCATTTCTTTGCATTCAGTGAGAGACCGTGACTAATACACCAGTCATTGGTCTGTGTGAGGCCATCCTGGAGTATACGGACATAATTCGGGGATTCAATGATTGCACCTAGTTTGCAGTCGTCTGCAGACTGTGAGCCACAACCTTTTAGTTTTGACCTGAACGTCTGGGAAGCATTTACCAAACAGTAGAGGACCTAGCACTGACCCCTGTGACACCCCACTGGTAACATGCCTGCTGGTTGATGTGGAGTCACCCACTTTGATAGTGTGTGTCCGGCTTGTGAACCAGTTGGCAACCTATCTTACAACAAAGAGGTTTGCATTCAGTTTAAGTTTAATGGCAATGTCTGAATGTGGGTCTGTGTCGAAAGCCTTTGCCAAGTAGAGGTATGCTGTGTGCACAGATTTGCTCTCATCAATGTCCTTGGTCACACTTTCAAAGAAATCCACCAGATTTAACATGCAGGATCTGCCCTTCATAAAGCTGAATTGGGTAGGGTCCAGGGTTTGGAGGTCACCTATTGTAGATCATTGAGCATGTGTATACCTTTATGAAGCTAACCAAGGGCTTGCACAAGACTATAAATACTGAGCACGTGCAAGTCAGACTGCCATTTTGTAGTTAGCTGTTGAGATGTGAACATGTATGCATGCATGTAAGCTCTGTTTGTTAGTTTTGTTCGAATTTATAGATGTTGCTATCCACCCTGATATGTTTCTGTATATTAAAGCATTTAAACGAAACCAAGCCTTCTCGTTATTTGTATGTAAGATGAATGAGTGACATGGTGTCAGAACCGGGATTTCTAAAAGGACATGGGCCAGAATGTGAACCAGAAGCAAGCTCAAGAAGCCCAGCGAATATACAGCCGTGAATTGTTCCCATTGAGTATAAACTTCAGAAATCCGGTCAGAAATTATGTTCAGGTACTGTAACTTGCTCAGCACTATTTTCTTTCATATAATATGAAATGAGGCAAATGGAACGCTCTAAATGATATTCACATAAACAGATATGCACGTTATTGATAAAAGTATTCGAATTATTATGCAAAATGTTTGAAATAATGTCCAAATTGCACAAAATGAATAAAATAAAGGAAATGGCTGCATTTTTGCAAAGTATATGTATTTTTCTCATTACACAAAGAAAGATATGAGTTTCCAGAAGTATATAAAGGGTTCACATGTTTTTGCAGTGTTACAGTAAAGCTATTTGGCAAAGCACGGCCATTACAAGGCATATTTCACAGAGTACAGCCATTATAGAGCATATTTCGCAAAGTATTTCAAAGCGTTTATTGTGCATTCGAATGTTATAAACTCACAGAACTGTTTGTTTGTACAGAATTACAAGGACCATATTTTCGCTGTGTTTGTGTATACTTTGTAGGCATGGCAGACAGATTTCAAAAACCCAGTGCAGTTGTTTGACAGTAAAATTGTTGAGAACTGGAGAGTGTTTGAGCAAGAGTACCTTTTCATGCAGGCTGCACCTTCTGATAAAGATGACAGTGCAAAGGCGTTTATTCTACTTTAGGTGGGTGAGAAGCCATAGAAAGGGAACTCTCATTTGTGTATGCACCTGCTATTTATGCTGGAGGAGGAGAAAACTTATCACATTGTTCTACAGGCTGAGTCAAGGGAGGAACCAGAGTGCTTAAAATGTAAATTTAGAGAAATGTGTAACCCCCAGACAGATGTTACAATGGAAAAGCACTTACTTTACACAAAGGATCAAAAGCCAAGTGAAACTTTTGCAGCATATCTAACTGACCTGAGAAATAAAGCTAAAATGTGCAGATTTGGTGACTTAATGGATGAGCTGCTAAAGGACAGATTGTGTGTGGTGTAAAAGATGATGATGTGAGAAAGATTTTGTTTCCTGACAGTGATTTAACTTTGAATAAGGCCATTGAGATTTGTCGGATATACAAGCTTACAGAAAAGCACACTAATATGCTTACAAATGAGAGCAGCTCTAGAAGGCACAGTGATATAGCTCATGTTGACAGTATGCAGCATGTGGTGAAAAGAAATGGGCCCAAGCACATGGCAGCTATGGGGTTTACCAGGGACGGCTGCAAGTTTCCCCAGAACTTTCTAGCACTTTCCAGAAGCCGCACAGTCTCAATGAAGCATACGAGTGAGTCAGCAAACTCAAAAGCATGGGCCCTAACCTAGTTTCATTGTCAACTGTCATAATTGTGGTGGAAGCCATGAATCTAAAAAGGAAAAATGTTTAGCTTTTGGTTAACAATGCCACAAATGTAATAAATGGAATCATTTCAAAACATTTTGTAAATCAAAAGGCCCTCACTGTTTTATCAAAAGGGAACACTATAAAAAACGAGTTGATCAGTTAGACAGTGATAGTCCCATTCTTTATGTTGATGGTGTGTCAGTGCTTCATGAAAATGTCAATGCAGATTTAAGTGCAAAGAATGAAGTTTTTTGTACTGTTCGGATAAATGGCAAACCCGAAGTGCAGTGTTATATCTGCAGAAACATTTGCTAGAGTGTGTAAAGGTGAAAGGTTTGATTTGCAAGGTGTGCGAAACGTGTTGCTTATGGAGGTGAATAAATTCAGACTGAAGCCTCAGTTATGCTTTCATATTATTCGGCGGGAAGATGCTACAGCTTATTTATGTGGTCAGAAGGCACATCCAGTCATTATTAGGGCTTAGACACTCTTTGAAAATGGAACTACTTTCATTTAATAAGGAAGTTCACCATATTGGCTTAAAAGACCACTACTCTAATTTTGCCCATCACATTTTTTCTACTTATGCAGATCTTTTCCAAACTAGGCAAACTTCCAGTTGTATACTCCATGAAGTTAGACCCAGAGGTCTGTCCAGTTATCAGGCCAGCATGAAAAGTTCCAATAGCCATGCAGGACAGAGTCAAAGCTGAATTAGATAAATTGGTGCAACAAGGTGAGATTTCTCCAGTTGAAACGCAAACTGAATAGGTGTTCTTCCATGGTGGTAGCTCATAAGGAAAGCTCAAATGACATCCGAATATGTATTGATCCACAAGATTTGAACAAAGCATTAAAAAGACCTCATCATCCAAAGCGCACAGTCGAAGTTGGAGCCTTGATCTCAGTTGCCACTATATTTTCTGTCTTAGATGCAGAGAGTTAATTTTGGCAAATTCAGCTTGACAAAAAATCCTCACTGCTCACTACTTTTATGTTTGACAGGTGCAGATTTTTGAGAGTACCATTTGGGATAAATTCAATATGAGAGTGTTCATTTAGATTCTTCAGTGTACCCTGTGATATTGGTGGGAGCTGTTGATTGACCCTTTGGAAGCACCCATCAAGAACTTCAGGAAAAGGAAGGAATGTAAGTGGTACACTTGCAAGTCCAATCTTTATAGGGACAGATACTTCCTGACCCTCGTGCTAGTAATGACCTTGACCCTAGATGCCTAGGATCAGAAGGCACCCATCAAGAACTTCAGGAAAAGGAAGGAACATAAGTGGTAGATTTGCAAGTCCAATCTTTATAGGGACAGATCCTTCCTGGCCCTCGTGCTAGTAATGACGGTGAATGTAGATGCCTAGGATAGGAAGGCAGTATTTGGAGATGACAGTTCAAGGCAGTTGGGCAACTCACAAGACTTATCTGCACATCAGTAGTCTGGAAATTAGGGCTGTCCTCACTGTACAGACATTTCAGGACTCCCTCCCTCCTCCTGCCCTAGCCCTTCACTCAAAACAAAATTGCAGTGGTATGGTACATAAACAAGTAGGTGAAATGTCATTCATTTCCCCTATGTCGGGAGGCCTTGAGTATGTAGGAATGGGCCTTTGCCACCACTCGCTTTCTCATTGCCTCTTAAATCCAGGGTCATGTCAGCTGCTTTATGGATTGGCTCAATCGCTATTTAATGATGCCTTACAAGTGGTCTGTCACTCACTCTGTGTCATCGACTCTGCTCTGTCACTGCAGTAAGCCTTTCTGCTGTCTCGCCACCTCTCTTACCAATGTCAAATGCAGCAGCTTCTTTTCCCTTATTTCTCCAATGAGAGGCTGCTCTGGAGGTAACTTGTCCAGATGTGGCCCTGGCAGTCTGTTTTGTTTTTCCTCCCATTTCACGTTATTTTTAGATTTCTGGGGAAGATAGTCTTCCAAAGTCATCCTAATGGCCTGCTTTTGGCTCCCTGACAAGTATAATTCTCTGGTATGGCCTCATGTCTTGGCGGGGACTCTCCTCTTGACGATATCTTAAGAATTCTCTTTCACACATTCAGGAAGCCTCACCCAGAAGACCCTCATTAGCTCAAGTTATTGGATTTATTTTTTTCATTTTGTGTGTTCTCCAGAAGCTCTTCATGCATTGGGGAGGGTAATCCAGATCTTTACTTTTGACCAGAGACCTGATACTAGGAAAGCATACTGAAGCAAGTTGACATGTTTTCTTTCTGAGCCATTTCTGGGGAGCTGGACCATTCTTCAGCCCCATTTGCTAGCATTTTAGAAGATCTGTTGAGTTTTGATTGAGGTCTGTTTCTCATCAACACCTGGCAGCTTTATGAAGTTTCCATCAAGGAGCAGATCCTTTTTCCTCTCTGAAGCTCATCTCTTTGAAAAATTTTCTTGGGAGTGCTCACCCTCTTCACAGGATCCAAGATACAGGCCTTGCATCTGTATGGAACACTTTGCAGTGTACTGTTCATGAATCAGTCCATTTATTTTTTTATTTTACATGCAGGGATAGAATCTGTATGTCTGTGAGAGAGAGCAGCCAGCATACCTCTGTGCATGCATTACAAGCAATGGTTTCAACATACGTTCATAAAGATGTCCTTCCTTAGATCACTGTTGCAGTATTCTGAATTGTTGGGATTATCTCATCAAATAGCCTAGACTCCCAGCTGGGGTACCAAATCCTTCCATAGAGTCATATGTCTGATGTATGACTTAAGCCTGCAGGCATAAGGCTATAAGTGGACATAAGCATAAAATCTCAGAATATCTTGCCACCAGTTCGAAAGCAGGTATTGCACCCATCGGTCTGTTATACACGTGGCTGTTAGTTAATTACCCCATTGGGGAACCTTCCTTGTTTTTTTTATAGTCTTGGTATCTGTTATTGTACTAGATGTCAGCTAGGAGGGGAAAGTGCAATTATGGTAGGCAGATTCCCTACAAGGATCTCCACTCCCAGTGTCTTTTCTGTTTAGGTGTTGAGCACAATTATAAGAAATGCAGTATTTGCCAGTCCTTCATATCCAACACCTTTGTTACGATACTCTAATCTCTTAACAGTTACTTGGAAACTTGGCATCTTAAGCACCTAACCAAAGCTACATTGTCAGTTCCTTCCACTTCTGATGTCCTGCCTATCCCAAAGAGGAAGTTCAAGAGGCCTAGGCCCAAGATTATGCCTGCACAGTCAAATTTGGACAGACCTAACTATGAGGTTTCAGAACCCGCTATATGTCCAGCTCCTTCTTGGATGCCCGCTACCGTGACCCTGCTGGAGGCTGGGATGGCATCTGATGTATGTACATCTAAAGTGACTGATTTTACTTATGTTGGTGAGAAAGGGGGATCCCTGTCTAATTATTTCTGAAGGACCCAAAGGTATTCAGCAAATATAAGTAAGAGAAGAGATATTTGGGTCACTTATCAGGGTACATCAGGATTGGAACTGTTACATCGTGTAAAAGTAGACATTGCTCTGAAAAAGAAAAAAAATGTTTCCTGTCCTCGTATGTCTAGGAAAAAGGAGTGGATGTATTTTTTGCAGGGCCTGTTCAAGCCCATCATGGCACTCGAACCACCATGTTTTGCCTCCTGTACTCTTATTCCTGATGCCTCTCACAGAGATGTTAAGAATCCTCCTCCAGGAATTAGGAGGCAGAGTCCCATTCTGACTACCCTCTGGCCTGCTCTTAGATTCACTTCCTAGGCCAAGTGGCCTCTGTTGAAGAGTCCACGTCCCCCGATTCTCCTAAAGAAGAAGCTTTGTTTGGAGAAACCTTTTCTAACATCTTGAAGCAATCTAAATGGGAACCTAAATGCATTTCAGATGTGGCACTCCTGCACTTGCTCCAGCCACCCCTGTCCTGCAGGCTTTTTATAGATGCCTTTGCCTCCCCTTCTAGTGCTCCTGACTCCCAGCCACCAGCTCCTAAAAGGCCAGATAGATTTTACAAAGTGCTTGAAGATTTGAAGTTTCTCTACAGAACCCTTTGTCAGATCCATTTGTTTTTTTTCTGTTTCTACATATGTAAGATCTCTAAATTCATACTTGCCACTATAATGTGCTTCTATCTGCTGAAGATAGCCGGGCAATGGATAGATTAGGGAAAAAATGTATATTGCTTCCCCTCTAGCCTTCAGAGTCTTGAAATGTCACACTCGAATGACTAAATGTTTATCTATTGGAAAATTTAAATACAACTTTGGCCCCTTTAGAATTGGCAGACATTAAGCAATAGACCATTATGATGCTTTCAGGCCTCACAGATGGTAGACACAGCATTAAATGAGCTATGATGCAGTGGCGCTTCCTCCAGAACAGCTACTACTGGTTCTAAGTCCTTAACTAGAAACATCAAAGCCAACTTATAAACACAGACAAACAGGTCTTTCCATTACAGTAGACTCCCCTCTTGTCTGGCCTGTCTTTAATCAGCCATCAAATTTCTGCCATAAGTCCTAGCAAAAGACAACCGAGAACAACCGCACTTCTGCATCCTCTGGGCTAAATAAGACATTTGAGTTTTAGACTTCATATTCATTAGAAGAATGCATACTAACAAATTCTGTTCTAGCATTTCTCTGAATGCTTAAAGCATACTGACTGGTCCCCTCTAAAACCCTTCCTCTAGATGATGCAGTTTCCTGCTTTAACCACTCATTCCTAACCCTTCTCAGTGAGCAACCCTCCCCCTGAACCAAACGCATCAAAACCAATCCCTGCCCATGGTTATCAATAGATACTAAACTAGCCTTGCACCAAAGGGACAAAAAATGGGAAACAGTATCAAAAACATAAAAACCCTAACACCCTCCTAGATTATAAGCAACTATGAAACTCTGCAAAAAAAAAAACTAATAATTAAAGACTGCAAAGCCCACTACTCCAAACTCCACATGATAGGGATGGTGGGCCCCAATTGAGGCCCTGTAGATTTGTTTTCACAGAAAACACTACAGTCATGTGGTACATAAACAAGCATGGGGGAAGATAATCTTCTCAGCAATGCAGACTTGCTCTTATGGTTTGGTAACAGGCAACATAAGCAGACATGTCCCTCCAAGTTGTTTACATTCCCTTGCAGGACAATATCCTGGCAGTTTTTCAAAGCAGATCAAGAGAAGACCCTCATGAATGGATGCTTAACAGGGATGTCTTCTTAGACTTAGTCCACAAATGGGGTATCCCACAGTAGACTTATTTGCCTCCATCCACAACAAACCGCATTCTGTGTGCTTCTTCTCAAAAACTCCCTGTATTTAAGCATGAAGAATGGATGCCAGGTCCCCTTTCCTTGGAAAGAGAGGTTCATTGTATGCCTTCCCTACTGTTTCCCTTCTCCTGAAGGTCTTTCCAGATCCAGAAGGACAAATCAAAGATCTTACTGGTGACTGTTTTGGCCATGACAGCATTGTCTCCCCCTTCTCTACCACCTAGCTCAGTGTCATCACCACAAGTTACCTCAGAGTGGACGTGCACAAAACAAGGACTCACTTCTTCACCCCAAGTGATCATCTCTGAACCTAACATTATAGATGATAGGATTATGATCCCTTTCAGACACCAATTTTCTGAGGACATGCTACAGGTTTTTCAGTGCAGATTCTTCAGGGGACAAGGAAACCTACTACTAGGAAATCTCATGTGTCTAAGTTGAAAAGATATTCAATTTGTTATGTTAATCAACAGGACCATGTACAAATGGGGAGTGCCCCACTATCCTGTCTTATTTGTGTGAGCTATTAAGAGCTGGTCTTACATAGTCTTCAGTCAAGGCATATCTTTTGTCCATTTTTGAGTCCTTACCTTTTAGATCCCCTTCTTTCCAGGACAGAGGTAAAACAGTTTCCTCCGGGCCAGTTGCCTAGTAACTTCCTCCAGGACAGAGGTAAAAGTTTCCTCCAGGACAGAGGTAAAAGTTTCCTCCGGGCCAGTTGCCTAGTAACTTCCTCCGGGCCAGTTGCCTAGTAACTTCCTCCGGGCCAGTTGCCTAGTAACTTCCTCCGGGCCAGTTGCCTAGTAACTTCCTCTGGGCCAGTTGCCTAGTAACTTCCTCCGGGCCAGTTGCCTAGTAACTTCCTCCGGGCCAGTTGCCTAGTAACTTCCTCCGGGCCAGTTGCCTAGTAACTTCCTCCGGCCAGTTGCCTAGTAACTTCCTCCGGGCCAGTTGCCTAGTAACTTCCTCCGGGCCAGTTGCCTAGTAACTTCCTCCGGGCCAGTTGCCTAGTAACTTCCTCCGGGCCAGTTGCCTAGTAACTTCCTCCGGGCCAGTTGCCTAGTAACTTCCTCCGGGCCAGTTGCCTAGTAACTTCCTCCGGGCCAGTTGCCTAGTAACTTCCTCCGGGCCAGTTGCCTAGTAACTTCCTCCGGGCCAGTTGCCTAGTAACACCCTATGATCCTATAAGTGCAGCCTGAATAACTGGATGAGGAACAGAAAATACACCCCTCGGATTCCACCTGTCTCTGCTGGACAGGGACATTGGGTGCTGACTTGCCGGAACATGAGCTGAATTCTTGGCACGGCTTGTAGGAGCCTTGGGGCCAATAGCCTAGTAACTTCCCCTGATCCTAAAGGTGTCCTCCTCCCTAAAACTGCTATTCCACCTTTTTGGGACCTCAACTTTGTCCTTGTAAAACTTGCTTCTCACCCATTTGAACCAGCAGCTTCTGTTTCTTTCAAGTTCTGTACTTTGAAAACCATACTTCTAGTAGGCCTTAGTTTAGATAAAAGGGTTTCTGAACTCTAAACCCTGATGGCGTCCTCTCCCTTTCCTTATTTTTCGTAAGGACAGACTGACTTTGAAGGCCATCCCCTCATTTATGCCTGTGGTCAATGAGCCATCCTTCAGTCAGGCCATCAGCCTCTCTACTTTCCTAATCCACAGAATAAGGGAAAGAGAATTCTACATTCCATGGATGCTCACAGGTAGCGCAGGCTTTTACTTTGACAAGACAAAGTCAGTCCACAAGACTGACCAATTTGCTTCCTTCTAAGGAGCCAAGCTGATTAACCCAGTCTTTAAACAAAATATTGCTAAATGCATTTCTAAATCCATTTTGTTTTATTGCACTCACAGTGGGAAAACTTGGCCTTTGTCAGTAAATGCCCACTCTGCCAGAGTAGTGGCCTCATCTAGAGCCTTTTACAAGGGGATGGATTTGAGAGCCATCCTAGAAGCAGCAACTTCGCCTTCTGTACATAACATTACCAAATATTACAGAGTAGATACTTTCTCTAGATCCAGAGTTGCATTTGGGAGTCATCCAGCAGGTTGGAATACTGCAACAGTGACCTAAGGAAGGATATAGTACAGTTTTGTAAGAACTTACCATAACAGTAGATGCCCTAATGATCACTGCTCCAGTATCCACCCAGCCATCCCTTTATCTTTTCTTACCTCTTCTTAACATCCAAGCGGAAATATTTTCTGCCTTCTCCCCTCCTATCTGACATTTACTTTCTAATATCCTGTGGTGTATACAGTCTTCCTGGCTTTGAGATAGTGTGAGGTTTTACGCTCGTATGTCCACTTATGTAACCTTGAATATGCAGGCTTAGGTCATGTGTGAAATGCATGGCTGTGTGAAAGGTTTTGGTTTTGGTACTCCAGGCAAATGTCCAGGTTGGCTGTGAGATAACCCAAATGGTTTAGAATATTGCAACCATGATCAGCAGGAAATCTACTACTATAGCAAGTTCTTGCGCAACTGTATGGTAGACCGGTCATTTCATCACCTATGCTTTACAGAGGGGCTGGCAATTGCTAAGCAAACACTTTGTGTCTTGTGTAATGGCCCTGATTTTGCAGTTAAGTAGTTCATAGGTGTGTACTAAGCTAATGGCCTTGGGGCCTTTACAAGCCTAGCCATAGGATTACCCTGGCATAGTGCCACCTGACCTTAGTTCTCAGTCCCTCTGTCGAGTAGAGCCACTGCAGTGATCTCCGGGGGGTGAATTTTCTATTTCCCATCCACTCATCAAGATTTCTCTTGAGGGTCAGCGGGGTGCTCTGCTTGACATGTATGGGAAGTCTATTCCATAGCATGGGCAGTCTCTGGGTTATGAAACTGTCCCTCCAGCATGTTCTGTTAAAATTAATTGTGGCAATGAGGTTCAAGTCTCTGGAGCGTGTGGTGTGGAGGGATTGGGATTTCTTTAGATGTAGCATTTCTAACAGAGCTGGGTCAGACATGGCTTTGTAAGCCAAGCAGAGATCGCCTCTAAGTAGGCAGTATGAGATGGAGAATAGTTGGAGTTTTTGAGTTTGTCCATGTAGGACTAGTGTTTAAGGCCTAGGATCCTCTTTGTGAGGTACTTTTGCAGCCTCTCCAGTTGTTACAGGTGTCTGGTGAGGTACATGCCAAATGGGGAATTGTACTCGTTGATTGACCTAAAGAGGGAAGAGTAGAGGGAGACCATGACTTCTTTCTTCCTGGATGCAAAACCCTTAGTAAGGAGATGTGCCACATAGAAGGGTTTTCTGACCACAGTGGCAATGTGGTGGTTAAAAAAGAGATTGCTGTCAGCCTGTATTTCCAGATCTCGTATAAAGCCTTCTGTGTTCAGTGGACAGTGGACTACAATCAATGTGGTAAGTCATGGGAACTGGGTTTTTCCCCAAAGGGGATGATGACAATAGTGACCTATCAATTGGAAAATGCTGCTGCTAGAAGTACGTCCACTTCAGAGGTATGGCTTTTTCTAATGCTGCTGTCTGTCTTGCAGACATTTTTTATCATGACCACTTGATTGTTGTTTCTCACCCCAAGGCATTGCTTGCACACTGAGTCAGGCCTACTTTTACACTTTGATTCTTCACGCCACTTGGTCTTCTTGCTTTGACTTCCCAGGGAGATTTAACGGGTTATTTCCTCTGATTCTTTTCAACAGCCATTCTGTGCAGAAAGACTCCATGTCAGATATAACAGATATGTACTCACCAGAGCAGTTCATCTGCAGGGGGGCACTTCTTTCCCTCCCGCCATTTTGTTGTTATGAATAGATTTTTGTGCAGATCAGCCAAGTGTGTGTTTTGTATCCTTGAATGCCCCCCCCCCCCCCCCAACAACAAAAAAAAAAAAAAACTGTTGTGCTCACTACAAGTTGAACGTGCAGGCCAGGAGCTCTCCACCCCCCAGAGGATGAGAATGAGAATAAGTTCAGGATTTTGCTTAACTGAGAATATTAAGAGGAAATCCCAGCAATTACCCACTGCTTGTGGCTTTCTCACTGATCATGGGATACAGTGAGTACATTTCTTTGTTCAAGCATCAGTAATGGGCTTACAGTTCTGAAAAGGCTGCCATGTTTTGCTGTATTAAAGCAGATCAGACAGGAATCTCCTTGTTGTCTAAAAGGCATTGAAGGATTAAATATATTTAATGGGAATTAGATTGCTGGAGACTTGGCATGATATCAGAATAATTTAAATACACCAGAGGTAAAATTTGAGAGGACAAAAGCATAGAATAAGAAGTATTTGTATACTAAATATATGGAATGGAATACTAAGAAATGTAAAGGTATTGGACAGACTGCGTTTTTAAAAAAAGGTTTGAATTTATTTGGAAAGGGGTGGGAGTAGATATTTTCTCAATAATTTAAGGAGAGGTGTTTGCAGACAGTAGGTTTGCTTATATGCACCTCTCACACAGCTTCTGATGCCTTGGTAAATTATCTTATGCAGCGATGCAACTGACTTGTAATCCGATGAATAGTTCTTAAAGGCTGAGACTGCGGAGGTATTTTGTCAAAGGCTTGGGTGGACAGATTTAGTGGTACCTGGTTTTCCATCTTATCGGATGCTTTGTCCATATATGTATTGTAGAAAAGTGTACTGAAAACCTAATAGAATGGGAACCAGAACTACATTGTTGTTACTTCAGTCATGCACATAATTCAGTTGAATTAACCCATTTTTTTCCCCTGCAGGTAATTTACATGGGTGTTGTCCTGTATGCTCCATCCCTGGCTCTTAATGCAGGTAAGTCACATTGGAACCTGTGTATTTGCTTGTGAGCCGAATTTTGTAATGCAGACTTGTACACTATGGTTGTAGTTGTCAGTCTGCCAGTCTGCTCCTCTCTTCTGCTTAGATTTCTTATTCATACTTGTTGCCATGCCAGCACCTCACCTCACACCAGAGATCGGCACCATGTAGGCATGTGATTATTTGTTCCTACACATTTCTGCCTTTGGTCAACCATGACCTAAGTGATCATGAGATAATTTAGGACTGTATGAAAGCTTTTCATTGTAAAAGAAGGAACATGCATTTGATATTCTGTCCTGGGTTTGGTCACAGATGACCCAGACTTTTTTTTTAATTTAGATTGCTGACATTGAGCATGGTCGGGGTGTTGCATTAGCTGTCACCATTTCCCTCTTTTCAGAGGGACTGTCTTAACATTCTTCAGTAGTCATGCTTGCCTGTCTCAGGTTTTCTGTTGCACAATTCATCCATCCTTTGGCGAGATGGTCTTATCTCCTCTTTCCTTTTTCCCGCCTGTCCCAGATTTACTTTACTAAGTCATTTTCTGCACGTGACCAAACAACCATAATTTGTTGCCCTTGACCACCTCTGCAAATGGAACTCCTTTGGCATCTGCTGTGATGTTCATTCCTTCATCTGTTGACAGTGGGCTTCCTATTGCCCTTCTGGGGTACTTCATCAATACTTGAAGCCTTAGTAGCTGCTCTGCATTCATTGTCTAGGTTTCTGTGACATACAGAAACACCAGTCGCACCAGTGTTTTGTACCCTTTCTTTTTAACTTTGTCATTCTTGAGTGACATAGAATCCCCGACACTTTGTTCCACTTTTGACATCTTCATTCAGATTTCCCTTTTCCACCAGATCTCCCATATACTTAAAATCTGTTCCATTATTTCCCTTCTTTCATTTTTTTCTTCCGATTTCCCTCTTTTGCTGCCATGAACTCCGTCTTATCTGTGCTCAGTCTCATCCCACATGCTTTAGTTTTGCATTCCATCTCCCTTTCATTTGCTGAAGATTTTGTTTAGAGTCTGTTTGTGGTGCCACTTTGTCTGCAGACAGCAGCTTTGTTGGTTTTGTCCTTTCCAACCTCTTTGCTAACGTAGAACATTATCAGTATGAAAAGGAGTGGCTCGGAGCTGAACCCTGATTTACATTCACTCGCACTGGAAACCCCTGTACGAGTCTGAAAACACTGAACTTTTGTCATTGGATCCCTTAATGTAACCTGCACTAAATTTACTAATCTAAATTTCTTGGACTTCAAATTATTGCAGGACTCCCCAAATCATCTTTCTTATAACCTTGTCATATGAGTTCTCCAAGTCTGGGAATGCCCATTTCAAATTTTACTCATTTCAAACTTCTTCACAGTGTCTCGCTAAAAACATCAGGTAAGTTCTACTGCCTCTTGATATGAATCCAAACTGCTTATTCCTTTTCTGTTTGTCTAGGTATTTGTTTATCACCCTGTCTAGCACTTTCATGCAGCATGCAACAGATGTTTAATACTTATATAATGCATGCAGTTGTGAATATTCTCTTTTGTTCTTGTACGTTGGCACTAGAATGCTTATTCTTCAGTCATCTGGGATATGGCTGTCTTTCTTCATTGAGGAATGAGTACCATCAGGATCCATTTCTTCCTTGATGCAACCAACATATTTCTGTTTCTTCGTCCAGGACCTTGTCTAGCAGTTCCTTTACCAACACCCAATCTGCCCATTCATACTAGGGCCACACGAGCCAGACACTCCTGGGCTGAGTGAGAGTCCTAAGACCTGTTTTTTCCCACATGGAATTCCCGTTCAATGCTTCATTCCTTGTTGAGAGTCAGGTGGTAGAGAGCAGGCTATCCTGCTGATTCTTGGAGGGGGGCTTAACTTCTGCCCAGTGGGAGATCCCCCTCCCCTTTGGCAGTTCTGCTGAACTTATTACTGTCCACCAAGCGCAAGTGTGCCACTGCACACCAGATTCCCCTTGGCTTTCTGGTCCTATGCACTGGGACTGCACAGATTCTGCTGGCTCAGTTTCCAGTAGAGAACATCCCACTAGGTGTCCCCATGTGTGTCCTCCTGTGTATCAGATTAAGCCACCTTCCTCCTCTGATGGATGAGCCTGTAGTGGCATTCACATCTAGTGCACTTATCAACTTGATCGTATATGCAGCGACTTCGTCTGAGCCTGCTGCTTTCCCTGATTTTGTCTGGTCGTACTTTTGACTTCCTGTAGAGTTGGTTCTCCTTTCTCTTTCATTGTCATTTATAGGCAGATGAAAATGAAAGATACTTAGACCAGCAGGTCACATCCTCTTTGACTGACCTCAAAAAGAAGAGTGTGCTTTTGGAGCAAAAATACTGTTTTGTAGGATTCTTGCAAGTCCTTGCGTCTAACCAGTTAATTTAAGAAATGATCATATGCATTCGAAGGTAGTCATTATCTACCGTTAATTTAATTGCAGTGCCCTCATAAATGGCAACCACTGATGAGAAAATGACATGCTTTAGCTGCAGGATTTTCTCATGTGGTCTGACAAAATGCAAATCCAGGTGAAGGATGCTAACAGCGCATAAATATAAACTCTCCATTACGAAAGGTAATATTGTACAATAGATAATTTCTGAAATGTTTCTAAGCTCTCTTGATATACTTGTTAAGTATTAACACTAAGCAAAACACTGCAGACAACTACTTGCAACATTTTTTTTTTGCAGACAAATGATTTTTAAAAAAGAATGGGCAGTAATATACTAGGAAAAAAATGTTGCTTTGTATAGAGACTGCTCACTTTACTTTTATTAAAATGTTGCTTTGTATAGAGACTGCTCACTTTACTTTTATTAAAATGTTGCTTTGTATAGAGACTGCTCACTTTACTTTTACTTTTGTTCTTGAATGCTTACTGATAGAACCACTCAGACTGTGGTTGGAAATGGGGAAGTTGTTTCATGTCAATATCATACATTTTGTAATGCCTAGTAGGACTTGCCAGCTTTAATTTACTTGATGAGCTGTAAAAAAAATGTAAAAAAAAAAAAGACATCCTGCTGCTTCTCACCTTGTTGTGTGTTTTTTTGTTGGTAATTGTATGATCTCCTATATCACTGTTGCAGTATTCATTACATTAGGGATTTCCTTCCTAGGGCAGCCCAACGTCCAGCCAGTATACCAAAGCCTTAGATTGCTTTAATGTACACTGTACACCACACGTATGCTCCACACACAGTGTAGGGCGTAAAGGTGACGTCCGCATGTACCATCCTCAGAACTTCTTTGCTGCCAGTGTGAACACCATCTCTTGATCATCTGTCTGAATACCTGCATTCCATTGCTGGTTTCCGAGCAGCTGCAGATAAGTGCCCCTTTGGGGTTCCTTTTTTACTTGTCTTTTTGGTTGTTTCTGGGGTTTCATGTCATCCAAGAAGGGAATTGTACAAGACAAGGGATGTCTCATCCATCCCCACCTGTCAACTCTTTAACTGACTCTGTGGGTGATAGGATTTTGATTCCACATAAACACCTTTTTTTCTGAGGACGTGCTTAGGGTACTGCAGGAGGGCAGAAAACACAATACTAGGAAATCCTACTTATCCAAATGGAAGAGGTTTCCTATTTGGTGTCTTTCTCATAACCTGGATCCACTTTCATAGGCAGGTACTAGGCTATTGGCCCAAGGGCCTAAGTAAGCCTAGCCAAGAAGATTCTCTGGCTTACACCATCCAAGAAAGTTAATTTCCTGTGCCCCTGTCGAGCAGAGCCACAGAAGTGATCCCCAAGGTGCATTTCCTATTTCCCATCCACTCGTCAAGATTTTTCTTGAGTGCTAATGAGGAACTTTGCTTGACATAGATGGGTAGCTTGTTCCAGAATATAGGAAGTCTCTGGGACAGGAATCTATCCCTTCAGCATGTCCTGTTTACTGTGGTGACCAGGTTTAGGTCCCTGGAGCATGTAGCTCGGAGGGATTGGGATTTCTTTAGGTGTAGCATGTCCAACAGCTCTGGGTTTAACATAGCTTTATATGTTAGGCAGAGATCTCCTCAGAGTAGGCACTATGCTATGGAGTAAAGCTGGAGGTTTTGAGACTGTCAATGTAGGGCATCTGTTTGAGGCCAGTAATCCTCTTTGTGAGGTACTTCTGTGGCCTTTCTAGCTGCTGCAGATGTCTTGAGGTACATTCCAAAAGGGGCGTTTTACTCTATAATGGGTCTAATGAGTGCCAAGTAGAGGGGAGCAATTACCTTTTTTACCTGGATGAGAACCTTTTTGTGATGAGGTGTGCCATATAGGATTTCCTGACTACTGTGGTGATGTGATTATCAAAGGAGAGACTACTGTCCACCTGGTTCCCAAGGTCTCTTATCACACATTCGGCATTAAGTAGACTGCCGTTTGTGGTAGTTAATTGAGTTTTTACCCAAGGGGATGACAATGCACTCTTTGGCATTGAGCTTGAGGCCATGCCTTTGACACCAGGCATCTGTCTCAGTGAGGCCCTTCTGTAGGATGTCCATATCATTTGGGGACTCGACTGTGGCTCTTAGTTTGCAGTCATCTGTGAACTTTGTTAGCCAGAGGCCTTCTGTGTTAGCCCGTAGTTCAGAGAAGTAGATGCCAAACAGGACTGAACCCTGTGGTACTCCACTTGTCACTGGTTTGGAGTCAGATTTGGAGTCTGCAGCTTTTACAGTGTGGGTTCTGTCAGTGAGCCAGTTGGCAACCCATCTTGTGACGTAGGGATTTATACCTAGTTTAGTGGGTTTAGCTATAATTCCAGAATGGGGGATGATGTCGAAAGCCTTTGCGAGGTCTAGATAGGCTGTGTGAGCCACCTTACCCTCGTCTATGGCTTTGGTGACTGGCTCAAAGAAGTTGATCAGGTTCAGAAGGCATGATCTGCCTTTCACAAATCTGAACTGGGTGAGGTCCAGAGTTTGGAGGTTACCAGTGTCTTTGAGTTCCACGATGATATGTTCCATGGCCTTGCAGACCAGGCTTGTCAGGCTAATAGGGCGAAAGTTCCCAGGATCAGTGGTGACTCCCCCTTTGTGGAGTGAGAACTGTTGCTGTGCGCCATTCAGTGGCCACAAAGCCTGACATGAGACTATGATTGAACATGGTGCTTAGGTGGGGATCCAGTTCGTTCTGAAGTTCATGTAAAACGCAGCCTGGGATGTTGCCCGGTCCCATGGATGCTGTTTTTTTTTTGGTTTTAGAATGTGCAACTGGACTCTGCATTCTTCATGTATAGATATGAACCCTTTAGGGAGTGAGAGGGGGGTAATGTTAGCACTGAACCTATCTGCCAGGATGTTGGCAATATCCGTTGGTTCTGTAATTTTCGTGCCGTTGTGCTGTAACTCAGAGCAGATCTGGGTGTTGCCATTGAGATTCTTGACATGGCTATAGAATGCCAAATTTGTGGTTGCCCTTAGAATCAGTGGCAATTTTGTTTATGTAGCAAGCTTTGGAGGATCTTATAAGGGATCTCAGCTTTTTACTGAGGCTGACCAGGGAGCTCCTCCACTCATGGGATTTTACTCTCTTGCAACAGTTTCTTCTTGTGTTGTAGAGTTTGTTTATGGCAGGGGACCACCAGATTGGCTTCCTTTTTTGGAGGATAGCGTCTTGGTTCTGTTTGGGATAGCATGATCCATGCACTTGTGTAAGTACTTTTAGAGTGCATTTGTGTAGGATTCAGTAGTCGTAACTGTATTGTCCATCTGCATGGGTGTCATGAAGTTCACCACTTCTGTCTTAAGCATGAAGTTGGCTTTGGAGAGATTTTTATCGTGGTTTGCTTAATGGTGGGTGGGATGTGGATATCTAGGGTGGTTATCTTATGGTCGGATCTAACCAACAAGGAGCTGACTTTAGGTGTGGACCACCGGTCACTCATGTTGGTAATGACTAGGTCTAGGATATTGTTGCCCCTGGTGTGGGTGGGGGTAAGTTGATCCAGGGCATTGGAATGTATGAATTCCAGAAAGCGTAGAGTTGAAGGAGTTGGTACATGAGTAGTTTTCCCAGTTAATGGTGGGGTAGTTGAAATAGAGTGTTTGGTTGAACCCTAATATTTTCCATTATATCAAGAAAGGAGTGGGTATCCTGGGGCATGGTGGGGGATCTGTAAGCAAGCTACAATTTGGATTGCAGTTTTGCCCAGAGTTAGTTGCACTTGGATAACCTTGGATGCATTATGCTGCGCAACTAGCCTGGAGGTGTGGATATCCTTAATGAATATGGACACCTCCGCCTTTGGTGTTTTGGTCTAGGTTAGATAGCCGAAATGTGTGGTATGAGTTATAGCCTGGTAATGCAGGGGTGCTCTCTAGAGCCTTGAGCCAGGTCTCCATCACTGCACAGATATCGATGTTCTCCATTTTAAGGAGTGCCTCGAGTGAATGCGTTTTGAGATTTAGACTTCTAGCATTGAGTAGCATTACCCTCAATTTTTGCTTCCCTGTTCCTGTTATGGTGGTGAATTTGTCATTTGAGCCTTGCCTAAAAAAGGCACTATAGGGGCGGCAAGAGCCTTAGCCAGTATCTGGAATCCCAGGGGCGACAGGTGCAGGCCGTCTCTGGCAAAAACATCGTGGTCTTTTGACCATGTCGTCCCAGGCAGACAGATACTGGATCCCCATAAAATGACACCAGAAGCTTAGCCAATTTTTGAAGTCAATCATTTTTGTCCTTGTACTGCTGTATCATTCTGGGCGATGGCAGGATGCTACTCAGGGCTAGGGTCATACCTGCCTGGGATACAAGATTGGAGAGCTTTTCCATGTCTCTTTTCATGTAGTCCAGGGAGGTACATCTTGGGTCGTTCACCAACATGGACAATGACAGAGTTATATTTGTTCTTGTGGAGTGACATGAGCTATGTGGTGGATCCTGGCACCCGACAGGCAGCTGACAGTAACCTTCTCCTTGTTTAGCCTGGTGAGTGGGACATCAGTGTGCCTGACTGTAGAGTCACCTATGACTAGTGTGCTGGGTACGTTGGTTTGCCTTATGGGCCGTGGTTTATTGACACACTGAGTTTGTGGCGTCTGTGTAATTTGGGTTGTGTTGGAGGTGGAGGTTGCTTGTGTTTGCTTTGGAGGTCTCTGTTGCTTGAGCAGATTGTTATGGAGAGCCTCTGCAAATGTTTTGTTTGTGTGGATTTTGGTGGTATAGGTTTAGTGGGACTATGTGATGAATGTGGTGTGGTGCAAGTGTTTACCGTCCTCCTTTTGACTGTCAAGTTCCATCTTGGTTGGAGAGAGCTCTACCTTCAGTTTGGCTAGATAAGTGCATCTCTCACATGTTGTGGTGTTGGGTGGAAGGAGGAGAGGGTTGTCTGTGTACATGAGGCAATTGCTACATTGCCTCAAGATGCCCAGATTCATCAGATAGACAGGAGAGAACACTGGGAGCTGACGCTTGGACATGCTTGAATCAAAATCTGCTTTCCTCTAGTCAAGACATTCTGTGGATGTTCCTTTGGTTCTCTCATTTGTGTAAGTTGCTCAATGCTGGGTTGGCCTATTCTTCCATTAAGGCCCAGTTATCAGCTATCTCTGCTTGTCAGCCTTTATCTCATGCTTTAGCGTGTAGGTTTGAAATCAAACCATTCCTTATCCTTCATATTAGGCCTTCCAGGAAACCTGTTCCCCCTCCCTGGGATCTTAATTTTGGAGAAACTGATTCAGGCTCCTTTTGAACCTGCAGCTTCAGCTTCCTTGCAATATTGCTCTTGGGAAAGCTATTCTTTGTTAAACCTTACTTCTGCTAGATGGGTGTCTGAGCTTGAAGCCCTTATGGCTTGTCCTCCTTTTTTGCTGTTTCATAAGGACAGGGTGTCCTTGCGTACTAATCCTCCTTTTATGTCCAAGGTGGTGAATGAGTTGTCCCTTTAATCAGTCTATTCATTTGCCCACTTGTTTTCCTTCTCCAGATTCTGCCATTGAGAAGGTGCATACATAACTCTGATTTTAGTTTGATAAGACTAAGACTATTAGGAATTCTGATAGCCTTTTGTTTCCTTTTGCCCCAGTTCCTTGGGATTAGCTGTATCTAAGTAGACTATTTCTTCTTGGATTTCAAAAGCGGTTTCTTTTTATTATTCCTTTCATGGTAAGACCCTTCCTTATTCTGTAAAGGCTTATTCTACTAGATTTGTGGCTTCTGGTGCTTTTTTCAAGGGTTTTGGATACCAGATCTATTCTTGAGGCAGCTATCTGGACTTCTGTGCATACATTTACCAAGCACTAAAAGTTGGATGGAATCTCCAGAGCTGGTTTTGCTAGAGCCATCCTTCATGGCTTCCTAGAGAGCTCTGTTGGGACCTTTCTCCTCCCAAGTTTCTTCCTGAGTTTTGGCGCGCTCCTTAATGTAATGAGTACTGCAACAGTGATATGGCAGGACATAGTACAGTTGTGTAAAATCTTACTGTAACGGTAGGTATCCTTACCTTCACTGTTGCAGTATTCACTCCCTCCCTTCTTCCCCCGGTCATCTTCTCTTCTGGATGTACTGGTTGCGTCTTGGTTTTCTTTGGACTGGCATTCCTACTGGGGCTTTCACTTCTGAGGGTGGTACATCCGGATGTCACTTATGCCCTACGCTACATGAGGAGCATATGTGTGATGTACAGCATACCTTAAAGCAACCTAAAGCTTTGGTATACTGGCAGGACATCAAGCTGCCCTAGGCAGGGAATCCCTAATGTAATGAATATTGCAACAGTGAAGGGAGCGATTATCTGTTATCGTAAGATTTTACACAACTGTACATTCTCCCTCCTTTTCCTATCTTCTTTTTGCCTATCGCTAGTAATGAAAGATGTATTTTGCATTATTTGAGTATTTTAATGCTTTTCTACAATGTAATTGATTTTTATTGTAATTTGACTTATGAACCTAAAGATAGCACAGTTAAAGAACTCTAATTTCCTGCATTGTATAAACAAGCCTTTGTAATGCAGAGTGGTGGTTCATTATTAAGGAAATGTCTTTGATTACATACAGTATTTTGATTTCTTAAGTGATCAGGCAAATGAGTAATGTAGGATTGTGCTTCATTGTTAAACTGTTTTGATACGTTTTATGTTCCCATTTTGTCTGTCTTCTACATTATTCTTCCATTTATTCTTTCTTATTTAGACTGTTGCAGCTTTATTATTTCAGCTGTCTAATCACAATCCTTTAAGCAATACACTTTCTGAATCTTTTTGAATTAAGGCATATTGCCTTTTATCAGCTTCTTTGTGTACGTAACTCTTAGCTATATTAAATACAAAATATAACCAAAACAATAGTGTTTTATTTGTATTAATAAGTGAACTTGTATCAGACTTTGAATTTGTATAAAACTAAAATCAGGCAAAAGACACAAAGCCAAACCTATTTGAGTTATTTCCATTTATAAGGCACTAAAGTTGTGAACCAGCTCCACCTTTACTAGCAAAGCCAAATACAACCCTAGCCGAGTTGTTATATATGGGGCCAAAACACAAAAGAACCGCACGTCTGCTTTCAAAACAGATTGCAACAACGCAGCTGCTGGTGTAGCAGAATCAATTGTTTACATCAAAATGGTAATATTGTTATTGCTGATGGGAACTTTGTGGTAGACATCTGAAAAACTTTTGTGCATTTATTTTCCTTTTCCACACGAATGATGCTGCAATATTTTTATAAATAAAAAGCAGCAATGAAGCAGCAGTATTTGAAGTGGGTCAGTTAGGTACACACAGACACACATGGTGCACACCTTCTCTCATACATAATCAAGACCAGTTAAAAGTATCATATAAAATCCAGTGGATTAGGCTATTGCTTTAGTACATTTTATAAGGTGTGACCTGAACCTGCAGGGCAGTAGTGCTACCACTTCAGGGTACTGCCATCCACAGTGACATCCAGTCAGTTCACGTGTTCTTGCATGATAGACAACATGATGGTATTAAAGCTCCATGCCTACTTCTCTGATTGTAAACTAAAGTCATGATATAGTAAGGAAATCTAAAACAGAACAGCAGAAAATGTAGAAATAATTCTGACTGCCTAAGTGAGTCAATCAAAATGCAAACCATTTATTACTAAGGACATGGTTTTGCCTTAACTTAACAGTACCTACTAGATGTGGAAGGCACTTGGGCACCTCTCATACTGGAGCATGTACTTTGATAAAGCCCTTTGCTGGAGGAAAGGAGTGAGGGTGTCAAGGCTAACACACTTCAGTACCCATCCATAACAATGGTGAAGGTAATCCCCCCCCATGAAAGCATCATCCAATAACATTAAGGTGCCAGACAAAGATTACTATTTAGGATAGACGGTCCAATTTTGCACCTGTAAGACCTAGTGATACTGTACCAGACAGTCACTAACAGCTACTTCCCTCTTACTCTGTCTTCCACTCCGTACTACTTGGCCTACCACAGAGTGCCAGCTTCTTGAATGGCATCACCGTGCTTTCTGGGTAATGCAGTTCAGTGCAGAACTACACCATCTCGCAGTGTACGTTTTGTGTACATGCTCTGGCTGAAGGCTAATGAATTATACAGTTAATACATAATGACAATAATTAGAATTATAGACTTTTACTTCAGAAAATGCATTTTACTTCACATTCTCCAATGCTGTCATAATATTTTAAGTGTTCCTCCCTGATTTTGTTGAGATTGGTTGAGAGGTATATCAGGAAGCATCAGTAAAACACGCATGTACAGTATTCATAGTGGGAAGAAACAGCAGGACAAATGTTCTTAACTATCCCGATTAATGGAGACAGTATAAAACATAACATCAGTATACATACAATACCCCAGCCAAGAAAAAAAATGCAGAAAATGTATGACAGTTAAAACCTTTCACAACGTTTAGTACATTCATCGATTATTTTTCAGTGATTTTTGAACTTGGGCAAATCTGAAATTCGAAAAGCAGAGCTCTCTGTTCCTAATCTAAATAGTTCTTTAACTTGTGTACGCTAAATGTTAACCTTCCTTTTGTTGCTCGAATTACTAATGCACTAAGGCAAATTATGATTTTACCATATAATAGAAACAGAAGCCTTGTTCTCCTGTTTTCAATACTGAACTCCTTGAAAGTTTATTTACAGTGGTAATATATGGTAAGGTGAATTATGACACTACAAACTGTAAAGTTTACTGTTTCCATGGCAACAACATGTCTCCTTGTCTTTTCTCTCTTTGCAACCCCTCCCTGCCTTAAACATCTTTTTAGTCTCCCTCTTTATATTTGCTGACATCCAGTAAGCCTTATTTAGCCTTGTTACAATAGCCCAGTTTTCAAAAAGTAAATGAGTGAAAGTAACGTCAATTCAACTTGTTGAGAACCTTTGGTATCCCATCAACCTCCATGCACTCGTATTTGTCTAGTTTGTCTAGCTTTCAGTTCAGACACTTTTCTTCAGAAAAGTCAGTTATGCTTAAACTGCTGTGGTATTATTTTTACTGAGGTGACTACCTAGGAGCAATAATTGTTTGTCCTGTGCCTTACTCAAAAGGGAATAGAAAGACAAGACGAGAGGATTATAGCTGGAACTCATGTCTGTACACTGACCCTCCTTTACTGCTTTTCACCTGATGCCACATGTTAAACAAAATGAGTCATCTACCCAAATGTTGCTCCTTACTTTTTTGTATGCAGACACCGCCACCATGGAGTTTTTTTTTTTTTTTTGGGATTTAAGGGGCCAGTTGAAAATTTGTCCACCCTGTTATTTTGAGCCCCAAACCAGGAAATTCCAAGGAATTGGGTAAAGCTGAGAGGTATGCCTGGGATCAGTTAACAACACAGGTTCTTGAGGAGTCAGCAGGGGAGGGTGGGAGTAAGTGACCAGCATTAGATCACCTAGTGTGAGGGGAGGGAGAATTGCAGCTTGGTACACTGTAGTATTTGATACTGTGTAGAATCGTGGTAGTGACACACTGTGCTCTGCAGTTGGGGAATGCATGATACTATGTACATTTTGTGAGGCTGACATTGTGGGATGCATGCATTGACTTAATGTGAGTGTTCCATTAGGCCAACACCCTCTATGACTGCTTGACTAGTAGCCTGCTCTATTTCTGTCTTACTTGTCCTTCGCTTTAGGTTACCTATGGGGTGGTAACGCTAGTTTTCCAGTGTTCTCTCATAATCTGTGGGAGCTATACAATTCAGAATTGGCATATTCTTCAATTAAAGCATATTTGTCAGCTGTCTCTGTTTACCTTTGGATCCACCTGTTTTTAAATGTTTTGAAGTCAAATAGTTTTTTGAAGGTATCCCAACATCAGGCCATCAAGAAAGTCAGTTCTTCCTCATTGTGACCCACATTTAATTTTGGAAAAGATGACTTTCCTTTCTTTTGAGTCTGCCTTCTCTTCCTCTCCAAACATTTTTTTACCTGGAAGACAGTCTTATTGGTAGCCTTTCATTAGGAAAAGAGTCTCTGAGCTAAAAGTCCTTATGGCTTCTCCTCCTTTTCTCATTTTCCGAAGGATAGCGTATCCCTTAGGACTAACTCTTCTTTCATGCATAAAATTGTCCATGAAATTTAAACTTGTCTACTTTCTTTCCCCAAGTTTAAAAGCAAGAGTGAAAGGATGAGTTTCTGAGTAATAAAGAAAGCAAAATTCTTTCTCCAAGTAACAACTGGAAAGACTACTTCCAACTTGGAAAAATGAGTACGGATGGCATTCTAGAAGTTCAGATACAGCTCTGATTTTATATTGACAAAAAAAAAAACTATTAGGAAATCTGATTGACTATGTATTTCCTTTGAGAATAAAAAGCGGAGGTGCCATGCTTGAAAAAAAAATATTCTCATTACGTGTTCATTGTGGATGTGGTATCTTTGTTTACTACTATTCTGCAGGTTGAGGGGGGTAGTTTGTTAGATGTTTTTTTGAACAAGTATATGTTTGTAGAGAATGGATCAATTAATTTTTACATCTCCCTTTTGGAAATATTGTTAGAAAACAATTATTTTACTTTCAACAAAAAGTACTATAAACAAATGAAGGGTGTTGCAATGGGGGCTACCGTAGCCCATGCTTTTGCTAACCTAGTACTAGGTTGGTGGAAAATGGAAATTTTACCTACATTAAAATACAATGTTAGAAAAATAACTTCGGTTTGTAGACAGTTTATTTTTTGTCAGAAGTGAAGTTTTTGATCATTTAGACTTTATGAATGACCTTAATAGTAGTTCTTGTTTCTTAAAATTTGTATTAGGTGATCAAGGACATAGTGTGTTTTCTAGATGTTGAACTTGGCTGGGATTTTGTCACACACTGTTTTGTCGGTCATATACATAGAAAAAACACATTTTCATATATGAGCAATCGCCCCAGCTATATCAAGAAAAACAGTCAGGGCTGGTGTTAGCATTTTGGGGGCCCCCAGCAGATGTCAAGTTGGGGGCCCTCTGGGCACTTCAAGTCTGCTACCACCATGTCACTGCCACCCTTCCTAAGCAACATTTTAGTTCATACTGCAAACTTTTAGGATTACTGCATACAGACTGATCTGTAGCTACAGTACTCATATTCCAACAGGCCTGTGCACCACACTATGTTGGACCATCTCACAAAGGGACATTTACAGTTACTAGCATGTAGTTGCAACAATGATGCATTGCAGCAAATTTCTATACAGGTCTGGATTTAGGTGAAATGGCACTCTAGACCTACTGTTTCAGCACCCCCTATACATACACATACCCACCAGTCTTCCCGTTTTCCCCTAATCTTGGGCTCCCCATACTATGCCCACTACTTTTTTCTTAATTTTCTCTCATTTTGTCTTACTCTTCAGCTTTTTCAAGAAGCCATAACTCCCTATATGCAGTTTAAAGATTTTTTTCTTTTTACGCACTGTTTTCAACCAATGATGACTTGAACAGAAATTGATTGAGGAAAGAAATTGTGTTGCTGTACAGCTTTAGTTTTCCTTGCATCCTTTCAACACATCTTTCCTGACAAAACCAGCACAGTTAATAACCATTTAGGAAATTACTCAAATAAGCCAGCGCCCAAGAAGCCATAGGGTTATAGATGTTCTGAGATGTATTTTGGAGCATTTTCCCAGCTATTTAATCCAGTGGTGACCTAAATAAAGAAAACATAAGTAAGAAAAGAATTTCAGTCTTATTTTTTTTTTTCTTTCAAGAAAGACATAAGTTGCACTCAAGACTTCATGTTCAAAGATGAGAAAATTATAGCAATTTATTTATTTAACATTTGTTGACCGGGAAAGTCCGACTAGGTTCCACAGATCTGTTTTCAGCGGAGGCCCGGGGAGAAATGCTCCAGAAGCATGTCTTTAAACTAACAAACTAGTTGTCTGGATACACAAGTCCTATCTAGGAACTGCCTGCCTCCCCAACCCCCCAGCAAAAAAAAGACTGCCTGAACATTGTTCTGGTGTTAGGCTGGGATGAAAGCAGAGGTTCAAACTGCCGCAGTCATGTATTTCAAGTCACTGCAGACATACATATACATAACATACCTCCTCTTCCTTGTACACCTCTGAGGTTGAGGTCTGCGAGAAAAGTAAAATTAAAATAACTACCATACTTCAGGAATGCATACGAGTAGCTGCCTCTGACAGTTTGGGTTGAGGAGATGTAATAACCACACAACCCCTCCCCCCACACACTCACATGCGCACACATAACCTGCAGCAGCTTCCTGTACACACACATATCAAAGCAGGGCTGGTATTAACATGGTTGCTGTTGAAGGCAGAGGCCATTATCAGCTTTATCCTAACAGGGTCATATCACAGCCTGTTCAGGTTAAACAGCTTTTACTTCATCTTTCAGCTTTTTCCCGGTTAGGGGTCGCCACAGCGGAACTCTGGTCCGCTAATGATTGGCAGTTGATTTTTACGTGCCGAGTTGCCAGCCCTGACACAACCTTCAATAAAGATATGCCCATTCACGCATGTCTCACGCAGAAGACGCTCTAGCTGAGAATCGAACCGGACAGCGTCGTACTGTGAGGTGACAACGCTACCGCAGTACCACCACTGTGGATTAAAGAGCATAATCAGAAAATTAATACATTTTTTTTTCTCCTCACTTTTCCCCAACTAGCAACAGCTTTTGTGGGGTCCCTACAAAATCAAGGATGATTAACTGAGCCCCCTGTATACATTTATATACTCTGAGGAGTGAGGGCCCCCACTCCTCAGAGTATATAAATGTATACAGGGGGCTCAGTTAATCATCCTTGATTTTGTAGGGACCCCACAAAAGCTGTTGCTAGTTGGGGAAAAGTGAGGAGAAAAAAAATGTATTAATTTTCTGATTATGCTCTTTAATCCACAGTGGTGGTACTGCGGTAGCATTGTCACCTCACAGTAAGCAAACAAGGTGTACCAATTTCAGTAAGATACAGTTCAAATATTCAGGCACTATAAACCTCTAACCAGAAATTCTCAGCCTTACCACAGGATACGTGCCCAAGGAGTGGCGTACGGCAACTGTGGTCCCACTCCACAAAGGCGGTGCCTCTACGGACCCTGGTAATTACCGCCCCATAAGCTTAACAAGTCTAGTCTGCAAAGCTATGGAGAGGATCATAATGGAGCTCATAAACAAAGATATAGGGGACTTGCAGACATTGGACCCGACCCAGTTTGGCTTCGTCAAGGGAAGATCATGCCTTTTGAACTTGGTCGACTTCTTCGAAACAGTCACCAAGGCCATTGATGAGGGAAAGGCAGTCCATACAGCCTACCTTGACCTTGCAAAGGCTTTCGACACAATACCCCACTCGGGTATTGTAGAAAAACTTACCAGCTTAAATGTAAACCCATATGTCACAAGATGGGTTGCAAACTGGCTTAAGGACAGAACCCACAGGGTTAGAGTTGCTGGCACTATGTCAGACTCCAAGCCGGTCACAAGTGGTGTCCCACAGGGCTCGGTCCTTGGCCCCTATTGTTCGGCATCTACTTCTCAGAAGTACAGGCCAACATGGGAGGACTTTGGCTGACAAAGTTTGCAGACTACTGCAAACTGGGCGCCATAGTGGAAAGTGCATCGGACACGGATATCCTTCAGAAGGGACTCACGGAAACAGATAGCTGGTGCCAGAGCCATGGCCTGAAGTTAAACGCCAAAAAATGTATAGTCATACCCTTTGGGAAAAACAAGGTAACCCCAAGCTACCATATAGGTGGCAATCCACTAAGCACAGAAGAGGTTATCCGGGACCTGGGGACCCAGGTTGACAGTGGCCTTTCTTTTGACACTCACGTTGCTAAAGTGGTTAGAAAGACCTTCTACATTGCCCACCTGATCATGAAGGGATTCACATCCAGATCTAGTGAGGTCATTGTTCCCCTGTACTCTTCACTTATCAGACCAATGATAGAGTACAATGCCCCATTCGGTATGTATCTCGCCCGACATCTGCAGCAATTGGAGAGACCCCAAAAGTTTCTCACCAAAAGGATAAAGGGACTCCAAAATCTGTCATATGCTGCCAGATTGAAGAAACTCCAGCTCTATTCAGTCGCATACTGTCTGCTCAGAGGTGACATGTGCCTGACATACAAGGCCATGTCCAACCCAGAATTAATGGACATGCTCCACCTCAAAAAATCCAAATCCACCAAAACCACTAGAGCAAGTGACTTAAACCTTAGCACGGATATAAATAGGATGTGCTGGAGGGATAGATTTATCACTCAGAGACTCCCTATGCTGTGGAATAGAGTCCTGGTCCATGTGAGGCAGAGCACCTCACTGGCTCTTTTCAAGAGAAATCTTGACCTGTGGATGGGAGATCGTAGGTTTACCCCGGGAATCATCATCTCTGTGTCACTGCTGGACAGAGGCACAACAAACTAATGGGTACAGTATTTTTTCATGTAAGCCACAAAAATTCGGGCTAGGCTTATAAATGCCTTGGGGCAGATAGCCTAGTATAAACCTATGAACCTATATAAGGCCCTCAGATTATTAGAAGATCTAAGTGTCTAAATGTTCTACGACATATTTTATGCCTCACATTTGAAATATAATTACTTGTTAGCTACATTTCTTACTGATGTGTCCTGGCATTACTGGGTGTGAGCACACAGATTAAAAAATCACTGATACTTTTTTACACACACAGAAACACACACACACACACACACACACACACACACACACACACACACACACACACACACACACGTATAAGCCATAGCAGTACTACTTTTGTACCACTGGTACTGGCACACCAGATCAGTGACTGCTATTTAGCAGTTAACAAACAGTGGCAGGTGTAAGTCACTTTTATTTACCTCAATGAGGAGTAATGCAAACCTGTCACTATCACTGATTTCACAGACCTTCCCTGATTTTGCTCATAATTTTGCTCTGTCCTTCTTAAGTTTGATTTGCTTGTGAATTGTTCAGGACTACAGTCAATAAATCCAGATATCAAGAGTTTTATACTTATTGAGCAAAAAAATGCATATTGATGCAAAATGTGTTATTCTATTAACTTTTTACTTGAATTAGAGTAATATTTAAAGCATGTTCCTGATTTCCAGCCTTTATTCTGGTATTGTTGGTATTGCGCTAAACTCTAGCAAAGAAGTTGGGAGTTATAGTATCTGCTCTTATGCCAGTATTTATAAAACTCCCTGTACAAGAAAACCTTCCCTTAAGATCAGAAGCATCAGCTGTTCTTAAGATGTACATTGAGATCAGTCGTGCTGGGCTGATCTCTCAAGTGCTTACCTTGCCTATGTTCATTACCAGCTTTATTATAACAGCGTCATATCATAGCCGTGTTCACGTTAAACAACCTAATCAGGAAATTATAAATTTTTTTCCTCCTCATTTTTCTTCACTCAGCCACAGCTTTTGTGGGGCCCCCACGCAGTCAAGGATGATTTTGGGGGGCCCTTGCAGCTGTGGGTATTGCAGGTACCTAAAGCTAGATATGTTAGTTTTATTGGACAGAATGTCCATCAGCAGGATTTAACTAAGCCAAGGGCACTATGTCAGTAGTAAAATATTTAATGGAATTGTGAAAGTTGTTGCTTGATAAAACACTTACTATACCCAGCAATATTTTTGAATTTTAAAGGAGATGTAAATAAGAGTTATTACCCACCTGGTTTGTTAAATATGCAAGATTCCTGTACTAGCTTTTGTTGCTTTGACAGACATGTTACAAAATATCAAGATACGATAACTTGCAGTAGTTGGGGGGGCCCCCAGGAACAGGGGGCTCCAGCAACCGCAGGGTTCGCTAGTGACTAAAGCCAGCTATAAAAACAATCCTGTGGAGTAGTTCATTAGAGCTTCACACATGGTGAGCAGAGATAGTGACTTTGATACAGAAGTATATTTTATCACTAGGGTGTTTATTGATAGAGGTTATTCTGTAGATTTATTAGGGAAAATGGCAGCTGAAGTTCATAAGAAAAGGTCAGTTGATTTTGCTCCTAAACTTTTGAATGGATTTATTAATAAGAAGGCCAATCTCAGAGTCTCAATCTAAAAGTCAGGACATCATACACAGATATTGTTTGGATATGACTGTGGACAGTGTCACCATTAATATTATTAGTAGTAATCGGAAAGTGATCATGGGTAATGATGATCTAGCCAAGGTATTGGGTGATGCTCCCTATTTTGTTTACAAGAATTATGGTAATGCAAACAGTTATTAGAACATAATACCAAAATGTCTCCACCCCATACTTCTAAGGGTTATGGGACTTCATTTGTAGGTACATCCATAAAGAGCCTTACATAGCACTCGAAAACATGACTTACAATGTCAGAACTCCAGGAAGATTTAATTGTAATACAACTGTAGTAGTGTACATCACCATGTGTTCTGGATGGCCAGCCTTCCAAGTCAGTATTACCACAAGAAGCCTGGGCAAGAGGATTAGAGAACATCTCTATGCAATAAAGGTCAAGGATGCCAAAATTGCTTTGTAAAGGCATTCACTTAGATGTCATACTTACAAGAAATTTCCCTTCACAGTTTAGTGAAAGAAGATACAAGATGTGGCAATTTAAAAAAACAGGTTGAAAGAGGAGAGCCAGAGTGTCAACTTAGCCTTGCTGCCCACCATCCACGTGGTCTTAATGGGTCTATATTAAATCAACAAACATTTAAAATAGTGAACGCTGATTTATCAACCTTTAAAGAGCGAAACCGGAGAATCTCTGAAGACACGGAACAGCAATTTTTTTTCCCCAGGGAAAAATAAATCACTGTTCCACAAAAAAAAAAAAAGTTCAAAACACAATACAAAGGGGGGGGGGGGGATGTGCCCGCCCCCACACTTTGAAATATACCAACTCAGAGATCGCACCACAGTGGAGGAAATGGCAAAGTCCCGAAAACGGCCCACCAATTTTTTTTTTTCCTGGGGAAAAAAATCGCTGTTCCATGTCTTTGGGATTGTCAGGTTTTGCTCTTAAAGGGTCAATAAATCAGCATTTGCTATTTTGAGCATTCGCTGATTTAACATAGACCCATCTTAATGATAGTATAAATATAATATGTTTTTTAGCTGACAGAAAATTAACCATTTAACAAAGGGTTAAGCTGTTTTTTTTTTTAACATTTACATAGTTTTATTGGATGATTACTTGTCTGATTTTTGTTGTTTTTTTCTTGTGATTGGATGGTTTAAATTTATGCAAATATACACGTGTTGTGGTGATTGTTTTTTGATGAAGTCTTTGGACAAATAGTGACAATTAAACATGTTACTATGCTAAAAAAAAGAAGTTTTGAACTTGTTACCTCTCTTGTGCTACTGGTGTTTTATTTGGTTTTATTAGGAAATCTGATTAACTGTTTATTTCCTTTCAGAATAAAAAGCTGAGCTGCCCTGCCTGGAAAAAAATCTTCAGATAGAGGCCGTTTCCTTGTGTTATTACTTCCATGGGAAAACCCCTTCCAGGCCAGGTAGAAGCCCATTCCACCAGAGTTGAGGCTTCTTCTGGTGTTTATTTTTTTTCAAGAGTCTGGATTGAAAATCCATTTTAGAAGCAGACACTTCAATTCACACGTTTACTGAGCACTGTAAAACTGTCTTCTCCAGGACTGGAGCTGATCTATCCTCCCAAGAGTGTTGGACTCCAGTTCGACTGTTCATTTCCCCTCCCATACACACTGAAAAACCCATATGTTATTAATGCCGCAGCAGTGGTCAAGGAAGGATGTAGTACAATTGTGGAAGAACTTAGCATAGCAGTATATGTCTGTGTAGATCCCTGTTTCAGTACTGGCATCTTCCCTCCTTTATCCTTATCTTGTATGTTTATACCTTTTCTTCCTTTGCAGGTGAGGTGGACCTAACTGTGACCCCCCCCCCTTTCCTGTTATATTAATATGGTGCTCATTTTAATTGTTATGGATAATTTTGGTTTTGATGAGCGATGATAAACTGTATGGTTTTAAGTGTAAGTTTATTTAAATGTGTTTTTACTTTAAACATGAGAATAAATGTTGCATAATTTTATTGTAAGTTTTAAATAAGGGGTGGGAATTTAATTGCTTTGTTCTGATGAAGTCTTAGTAAAGAAAACAAGATGAAAGTGTTTAACAGTAAATTTCCTTGGATATGTTTGGTGTAATTTTTTTTTCTTGAATTCTACTACTTTAAAAAAGCATGTCATTCACAGACAGTATTTCAGTCTTCTAAGTCGCCCTCAGTACTTCACATAACATCAGGAAATGGGTGTACTTTTCAGGTCATTTGGCCTGTAAAACTACTAGGCGTCATAACTTATGGTGTAGTGGTACATTGCTCTGTCTATGGTGTATGGGGCCCTGGGTTCGAGACTTGGTAGCTCTGATTATTTTACAGCTCAGATGGTGTAGTGGTACATTCTTCTGACTATAGTGTTCAGGGTCATGGGTTCGACACTTGGGACTGCTGTTTTACAACTCAAATGATGCAGTGGTACATTGCTCTGACCCTGGTGTACAGGGCCCTGGGTTCGAGACTTGGCAGGGCTGATTTGTCAGCCCCCCCCCCCAGTGGCCTAATAGATAAGGCCTTGGCTTTCTAAGCCAAGGATTGTGGGTTTGAGTCCCCTCTAGGGTGATATAATCTTCACAGCTCAGATGGTGTAGTGTTATGTTGCTGTGATTGTAAAGCACAGCATCCCGGGTTCGAGATTTGGCAGGACTGACCATTTTCCCCTCATTAGACTAATCATGAAGTATAATGCCCCATTTAGCATGTACCTCATTAAACAACTGCAACAGCTGGAAAGGCCACAAAAGTACCTCATGAAGAGAATCCTAGGCCTTAAACACATTCCATACATGAGCATACTCAAAACTCCAGCTTTTCTTTGTCTCATATTGTCTATTAAGAGGCGCTCTCTGCTTGACTTACAAAACCATGTCTGACCCAACCCTGTTAGAAATATTACACCTAAAGAAATTCTGATCCCTCTGCACCACATGCTCCAGGGACCTCAACCTCATTACCACAATCAACAGAACATGCTGGAGGGACAGGTTCATAACCCAGAGACTGCCCATGCTCTGAAGTAGACTTCTCATACATGTCAAGCAGAGCACCTCACAGGCCTTTTTCAAGAGAAATCTTGATGAGTGGGTGGGAAATAAAGTTCAGCCCGGGCTCACTCCAGCGGCTCTACTTGATAGAGGCACTGAGAACTTACGGCGGCATGATGGCAGGGCACTTTTGTGGGCTAGGCTTATATAAGTTCCAGGGCCATTGGCCCAGTACACACCTATGAACCTATAACCTTGAATTTGACCACCACATTCCTACAGACCAGCCCCATACTTGGACAGTTATTTTTAAGTGATTATGCATGCAGTGCTTCATTCCCACTCCTGCTTCTCACCCATTCTCATTTGTGCGGGTTATCCTCGCCAACCTACAGGTAACTTAGCTTTCCAGAACAGACCAAATTATTGATTGTTTTAGAATTTCAGGTTTCTTTGCTAACCTTCCAAATTGATCTTCTCTCAGTGTCTTGCTAAACAAAGTATAGTATCCTTAACTCACTGTTAACATGTCTTGTTCATTCAGCTCAGACTGACCAAATGCATTGTGTGTCTTCAACTAACAGACCCCTAACTGCAGTCTGTCATACACTAGTATAGTCTGTCAGATTGTGTCAGGTATAGATCCACTATGTCTTATGCAAACTAAGAGATTAAAATAGGAGTTTGGTGGCTTATTGTTGTCTAATGCCATTTGTAAGACATGCTTTAGTGATTTTATGAAGCTATCATAAAGATCCCTTGTAATGCAAAATGGCTATGCAGATGCGCTGATGGTATTCCCCGATTTGTCTCCTGCATTTTGTGTCTCTCCTCCCACACCTAAGATCTGACCTACCATGTCACACCTCCTGCTTACACCTGCTCTTGTTTTAAGCATTGTTTATACCATCTCTGTGTTTCTTTAGTCTCCCAATGCTTTATTGCTTTTCAAGGGTTGGGAGGGTGGCCTAATCATTAAGGTGTTTGCCTTACAAGCACAAGGTGCTGGGTTTGAGTCTCGCAAGGGATAATTGGCTAGGCTTAAAATAGCTCGCAAGGGCAGTTAGCCTAGTACTAATCTATGCACCTAAGATATGCAAATCTCAAAATTGTAAATATGAAGATGGGGTTGTATTTCGGACGTTGGAGGCCAGTTGTGTATACTGTAAATGCTCTCTCTGTTGTGCAGAATGTTTTCATATGTAGAATACTCAAGCTCTTGTATTATAAGATCGTTCTTTATATTTAATCATATGTATCATTTTCAACATCTATTCTGGACCTAATTTTTCCACTGGTTGGGCCTTGTCCAGTCAGATTTCGGCTAATTAGCTCAGTCTTACCAAGGCATTTTTTTTGTAATGAATATTTTTCTCCACCAAGCTGCTTTATTAGCCACACACTTTGCAGTTACCTTCCAGCTTACCCTCCATACCAGGGACTGCTTCTTCATGGGCAAACAACTGAGACAGGGGTGACAACTGTTCTCACTATTTGGAAATGTCACAGGTGGCAGTGTTGTCCTTGGCAAGTATAACTTTTTTCCCTTTTCCCAGTGCAACCCAAGTGGGGCTCACCCAATACCAGATACTGAGGCATACAAACTTCCAGACACGCAGCAACTGTGGCTACAGCACATGAATGTGCTGCTGTCCCTTTATTCTGCCCTGTTGTAGCGGTCACTCTCCACTAGGAGTCAGTACTGCAGCAGACTGCTTTTCCTCCCTCCAGAATAGATGAATCAACATCAGCCACTCAGTTCTATTCTGCCTCACTGCCTCCTCCAACACCAGTCACTGATGCATCCTGGGTCATCTGTACTGTAGTCAAGGCTTCATCCCTCTACATATGAAACTGGTTTTCCAACGCACTGTTTTGTTGTTAGCACAGGAATGTCACTTGAAATCATACAGTAGTTTCTCTTAAGAGACCTTGTACTTTCCATTTTCTCTCTGGTGATATAGAAGCACTCACAAGTAAGCGGCAGATGACTGCCAAATTGCTCAGAGCTGTTGCACCTTTTACTTTTCCTGAAAATTTGCTAGGTCTGTTCTTTGCATCTGACCATTAGTGTTATTGCTGTCCCCGCTGGAACTGTGTTCTGCAGTCTTTGTCCAGATGAATGATTGCCAGTATGGCTTGGGGTCACAAACCTAAATGTAGGTGAAAAATGCTGTCCTGGTGCTGTGGAGTTTTAATATTCTAAGTGGATGAACATATGTTAGAGAGGTACTGTGTTTGAAAGATTTGTGGACTTGTGACCCTGGAATTTAATTGTTGGTGACCACAATAGAATGTACCCGATTTTTGGATGACTATATGTAGATCCGTTTGCAGAGTCTTGTAACAGAGTAACTTTAAAGTTACGGTACTTGCATATTATCGGAACCAGATTTACAAAGACTCGCACTTTATGTTTTCAAGAAACCATGTCTGTTAACCTATCAAGGGGTATGTAAACTTTGTATTATTGTGTCAGATAATTTTTCACAGAGGAAGAGGAATAACAGCAAAATTCCTCTTCCCTGGTAGCATTACCTGCCGACCTGTACACCTTACTGCTGCTTGCTACTATTTGTTAATGTTACAACTCATGACAGTCACCACGTTCCCTGCAAGACAAGGAGTCGGGAACATGGCTCATTGATATAAAGTGACCCACTTCTTTTGAAATGTCCTTTGGCAGGTATCTGAGCAGTTGTCTCACACCCCTGTCCCCTGTTACAGTCCGGTCTCTGAGAAAGCACATTAATTCACTTTTAACTCAGAAGTACTGATTCAAAATTTTAGTTTTGTTTGCGGCGGTTTACAGACATCAGTCCCTGCTTTTTTCTCTGTAATGATTATTTACTTGCTGTGTATGACACAGCACTTGGTAAATGCTGTACTGGGTTTAAAAAACAGTAAAACCCATTTCCTTTAAAATGGTAGTATACATACAACCCCCGTGCACTGGAAACGGTTAATCAGGAATGCAAGCTTTGTACAGCAATCTGCCATTGTGGATTTCACAGAAGACATGGTGTGTCATGGAGGACTACAAAATTTCACTGTCCTTCCTCTTGTTGCCTCATACCCGCTGTGACCCACTAGTACTTAGTTGTTTATACACCCCTTTTCAGGTTAACATTCCTGTTTTTGCACTAAAATAACAAATTAGAGGTCTTTATAAATCTGGTTGCGATAATACATAAGTACCAAAGTGAAGTTACTTTTGCTGGACTTCTCTTTATTTGATGACCGATCAGTCTTGCTTTGTATTAATTTTGCACACTTTGTTGGCTACTTAGAAAATGTAGGGACTCTTGTAAGCTGTTTTTTTTTTTTTTTTTGGTTTAACTACTTTCAGTTTTTATACTTTTACTACTACCACATGTATGTCATTATTTTATGGACTGGTGATCTCCTGTACTGATGTTTCCAAAGTATTTTTTTATTGTAAATTTACTTCGGTTGTTCTGTATAGCTTTTGTCATAATATTCTTCACTGTTTAGTTTCTTGTAGAGTACTTTGTAAAAAGGCACTCAAACTTGAACTTGGGGAAAGCTGCTTTGCAGTAAAAGTTAAGGATCTTGCTTGTTTTGGTTGATCTCGAGAGTGAGTCTGCACTGAATAACTTTATAGTCCTGTGTGTTGCTTCTTGTTGCCAATAAACACATAGTGGCTGATTGAACTCTTGGTTATCAGTGCTTTACAAACTTGCATAAGGTTTTGCATCACTACATACTGTCAAACTGCACCTATATGCATGTGTGTATTTTTTGTTCTCTGTATAGAGCACTGATAACTGACCATTTGCAGGCCCAGCCACATATTTTGTAACAGTAAAGCAAAATTTAAAATTGTACATGAATTGCATAGTAAACAGAAGGTAGCACATGCAGCAACCGATACATTTATATTTATGTGAAGTGGTTGAGACCATACGTACACATTGAGTAAATTCATATTCATAGGAATGCCCAAGTATAGACTGAAGTATAAATGATAAGACTAGTGATGTAGTACTTGGTGTAATGGTGTTACAGCCAAAGTGAGCAGACATTGAGTAAGCCAATGTGGTTGGAAATGTAACAGTGAAGAGAGCGGATAGTAGAGAAGACTGAGCCACAGAGGTAAAGCTAAAATACAGGACAAGTGGCTGTGAGAAAGAAAGGAGGAAATTGACAAATGGGAGAGCAGTAAGTAAAAGTTACATGCCATAGAAGTTAACTGACTAGGCAATATAGGCTTTCCATGGGATGAATTTTAATTTTACAAACATGGGAGTTGGGTAACATGACCTGTCTTCGACATTCACACACATATTGCCCAGTTAGGTATTTGAAATGAGGTCTGAGCTTTATAGTCCATGATTTCAGTAAGATAGAGAGGTAGTGATTGTCACAGTTTAGGGGCAAGAACAGAGAAGATGTGGTCTGTGGAATGAAGTTTGGTGGACTGAATTATAATAGGGCCATCAGTGGTTTGGCTTCAAAGGTTGTTGTGGGGGTTGGATGTGGTATTCTTATTGTGAAGGTAGGGCCTGGGTAACTTGATGTAGAAGTTTGAGAAGAATGGGTAGGGCCTGGGTAACTTGATGTAGAAGTTTAAGAATGGGTAGTCACCTGGCCTTACTGCAGTGATGTTCAGTGGATTTAACTTCCCCAAGTCTTTTGGATTTCTAATACCATGACAGTTATGGACCCCATTCCTAAGTCAGAGTGATTAAAGTTTGTGAAATATTTAAATTTTTGATGTTGGCCAAAAGTGCTCTTCTCAGCACATGCAATGTGCCCAGAGCTGACTCCTTCTGCAAGTCATATGGAGTTACATTGTTCAGTAGCATATCTAAATATGGCTAATTTTCATTTTTCTTTTTTTTTTTGACACATTGCTCCTACTACTATTAGAACTGTCTGCGTATCCTCCATCCACATTGCCATCATTTCTTCCTGCAGATCCTGGTATTTTATGACTGTGTGTCTCTAAGTAAGGCACTATAATCACTGGATGTAGTCATTTCAATGATAAATGCTACTTTTGTCTTTTCATAAACTACTATATCTGGTTTTCTCACATCTGTTTTTTTTTTCACTGTTTATAATGGATGATCCCATGCGATGTAAACTTTATCACTTTTTCTATAATCCTTTGTGGCTAATGTTCCTGATGTTTTTCAGCTACTTCAGTATTTTGTTTGCACAATCCCAAATGCAATAGTCTTGCCACATTATTATGCCTTTCAGTATACAGGCCCTGTGCCAATCCCAAATGCAATAGTCTTGCCACATTATTATGCCTTTCAGTATACAGGCCCTGTGCCATTAGTGTATCACACGCAGCAACAAGATGTACGACTGTTTCCTACATTTGTCTGTTTCTCCCACATATTCAGTGGACTTTGTAAACCAACGTGTACATAGCCCACCATCTTGGGCCGCCATTATTAACCTTTCATCTTTTGGTTTAAATTCACCTCTCCTTAACCATTCCTGCATTCTGTCCTGATCAACATGAGATTCTTGCAAGAGTTTTCTGTACTTACAGCTATATTTATGCCTTTTCCACATTTCTTCCGTCTCATCTGATCTTTCTCCTTACATTCTTTCGTTTGTTTTTTGGTACATTCAGTTGCTGTGTGATTTTTATCTACTTCTGGTTTGATTTCCATTCCTGCCTGACACAGATATGCTTCTGCTAAACTATGCAGAGAAGTCATCTTAGGCTTGTTCTCTTCATATTTCAAAATGTTCACAAGGTTTGCATCTGATGAGGTCAGCAGATATGTATGCAGTCCTACAACTGCAGATCTATGCAGGTAATCAGTTTTGAGGAGGTCCATCATTCCTTCAGAACAAGGAATATATAATCTTGGTATACACTGATTTTTATATATTTGATAAGCATGAAGCATTTCTTGTTTTCCTGTCCAAATGATCCAATACCTTTTGGACACATTCAGTCACCCTAAAACTGTAAGTTAGAACAGGAAGAGCAAACTGGTTTATAGCTTAGACTTTGTTCTTGGATGTAAAGGCTCTTTTTTTTCAATATTAATTTTAGTCTTCTAAAATATTCCTTACTGAGTTTTGTTTGCATTTTGTCATGTTTTATTGTCGAGCTTTCATCACTTCCCAAATATTTGTACAGTCCCTCCTGCTTGAGTTCCTTTATATCACATCCTGTCCCAGACTGGTATTCTCTTGGTGCTGCAGCTTTCTTGCTTTAAATGTTACTTTTGCACATTTATCAAGATCAAATGACATTCTTATATCTGAGAATGTTTAGACCAGTTCCAGTTGTGCTGTCAGCTTCTCATCTGATGAACTATACAGGTTTAAACCATTCACAAAAGAAGATGAGGAGTCTTTACAGTTGTTTTCTGGGAGCTAAATTGTAACCACAACCTAATCTGTTAAGCAGACAACTTAATGGGTTAAGGGAGAGACAAAAGAGTAATGGTGACAGTCACCCTGGAATATCCCCCTTTGAATTTTCCCCCCGGGATAATAATTTGTCTTTTATCATGGCTTAGCTACAAAATGGTTTGCCACTGTTTTAATGGTCTCCGTGTAGGATGTTCCTTTTACATCTGTAAGCATTCCTTTATCCATGAATGTGGGATACTGTCAAATTTTTTTGTAATCTATCCATGCCATACTTGGATTTTTCTAAAGACACCAACAGTTCCCAAATGGAACAAGGAATTCTCCCCAGAAAAAAACGAAGTCAGGAAACACTGGATTAGCTGCTATTTCTTTATTTTACTTTTGGTACCTCGGCTACACAAGCCTTCTAAGGAATAAATCAGTGCAGTTTAAGCAACCTTTTTATATCCCCTCAATTAATTGGGTTAATGCATTTAATTACTATAAATCAATTACTCAACCTTCAATTATTACAAATTCAATTATTATAAAATTCAACCCAAACTTAAAGGTGTACCTCCCATACATGCAAGTGTCAAAAAGAAAGAAACACTCAAAACTTTTTACAAACATGTAAAACACATAACCATTTTCCTACCTAATACATTAAATAGTAGAACCTTACATTCTAAATCATGAATTAATAACCATTGCTTTATAATAAATTAAATAAATCCCACTATACAATACATATAATAATACCAAATTCATTAACATATATCCAGTATACTATTGCACTTTTCTATTACTGTTCTTCATACTGTTAATTTATTTTCTTTTTATATTACTGCAAAATACTGAATGTGAATCCAATGAACTCCCTATACATCCCAATTTATTTCCATATTTAACCCGTGAGGGAACAAAGTTCCCAAATTCACAATAGTTTTAGTTTCTAACCTTGAGTCTACGTCTAAATTCATCTCCCCCCCCATATTTTGACATCCAAAGGATTGGGCCAGAACACTAAAGAAGAAGCTGACAGCATTTTCCCCATGGACCGTGCAAAAATGCAGAGCCACTGGACTCTCCTCCCATCCCACAAATGTTCTAAAATTCTTAACTTTACTTTTCTTTTTGTTTGTCCTATGTACCACATCCTGGGTGTACACCCACTCCCAATAAGGTAGACCACCCCACAGGAATTGCATTTAAACTCCTTTTTTATCCAAAATTTCTTTCCATTTATTGTCCAACCATCCACATTTTTTATTTTACTACATACTTTGCACATTCCACAGGGGAATGCACCCAGCCTCTTCCCCATCGTGCCCTGTGCCTTTTGATTCAATAGTTCGCTTAAGTTACTAAAACGGCCGTATGAAAAAAAAAATTACTTTTTTTGGGGAACACTTTCCCCACCATCTCATCACTATAAATCACCGGCCGTAGTTTATTCACCGACTCTTAATGTTTCAGAAAAGGGAGAGATTTTAGTTACAAAAAATAGAGACTGCATTTTTTGTTTCTTTCTCTTTTTCTTGGTGTGTTTTCTGAAACACTGTGGGACTTCTCACACATCACAACTTTTGTTCACCACCCCTCTGATTTTCTTTAAAGCTCCCTGAATGTACCCATCTGCATAACCTCTTTTAGATCTATTTTTCACCATGATAAATTCATTTTCTAAAACCTTTTTATCAGAGGTATTAGTCATAGTTCTTTTGAATTAACCATACGGTAAAGATTTTATCAAATGCAAAGGATGTGCACTGCTAGCTTCCAGAAAATTATCTGCAGCAATTGCTTTGTGAAAGGGTGTATATTGTAACTTCCCATTGAAATCTACGTAGAATTCCACATTCAAAAGTTGCATACTTCTATCATTAACTCTGTATGTAAATTTCAACCCAAAAGAGTTCTGATTCAATGCTCATAAAACTTTCAAATTCACATTGTTCACCCTTACACACACTGATGAAATAATCAGTGAAGCGTTTGAACATAACTACCCTATTCTTGACCAAACTAGTTGGATAAATAAACATTTTCAAAAAAAGCCATAAACAAAACTGCATCGGAGGGGGCAAATGCCACCGCCATTGCTGTCCCCTCTAACTGTAAATAATACTCTCCTTCAAAAACAAAGTAGTTGTGTCAAAGCATACTCCAAAAGTTGACATATATAAGCAGTTTTAGGGCCTTCGCCCAACAGTTTTACAATTGCCTCCAAGCCTTTTTCTACTTTGATATTTGTGTATAGAGATTTTACATCTACACAAGCAAAATAATAATCAGAACTCCACTGGACTTTATCAGTACATTCCAGAACATGAGCAGTATTCTTAACATACGACTGGACTCCAGGAAGAAATACTTTCAAATGAGAATCCACAAAGATGCCCAAGTTCTGTAAAAATGCCCCCACCCCCGAGACTGTTGGCCTTCCAGGGGGTTTAGTTAAAGATTTGTGCAACTTGGGAATTGCAAAAAAACTGGCATCTCTAGGGTACTCTCCATTATGATGTTTAACAACAGTCCTTTGTTCCATATGACTTTCTTTAGTTGCCCTTTTGTTCTATTGTCATGATTGAATTTTCTTCTAAATTACTATAAACTCTGTTGGCATCAGTTCCAGTGTTTATTTTATACATTGTCTGGAGGCAAGTTATTGGTCTGTAGTTTTTAGGATAGCTTGCAGGTTCATTCTTAAGGAGGAATATTGTTTTTTCCTGATGTTAACCTGGTTGGTGTCTGTTCAGGGTATGCATGCAAGTACTTCTTACTCGGGGCTAAATCTTCATGTAAAAATATTAATACTTTCAGCCTGAAGTTAGTTACTGCAGCTGTGCCTGGGGTTTTCCAGTTATGATCTTTTCTTAATTTTCTTTCAGTTTTTCTGGCCGTTACCCATTTTATATCCTATACATTTGAACTTCTTACTGTTTCACTTCTTTTATCCATTCAGCATCGTTGTGTTTCACAGGATCTTCATATGTATTTCTCCAAAATGTGACTATTTCTTCTTTTTGGTGGGGTTTCTTTTCCTTTTGCCTTGTTTCCCAGATCTCTATAAAACTTTTTTGGGTCATGCTTATTTTGTTTTCCTTGATATTTATTTGCATATCTTCTACGTTTTTCTGTTTTGTTCACCGGTTTAATCCGAATGGGCAAATGCCCTTTTTCAGAGGAGACCTGCGGAGAAGATGCATAATATAAAAATTATCAACACAATAACTGTAATGACAAGCAGTGTAACCGTAATCGCATATTATTTTTCTACTTTTTTATTTGTAATAGTGTACGATAGATTCTGGTCTGTTCTGATATTGCGCGTTGCTTTTATCACATCTATTTTTGTTGATCTGTTCCCTCTTCTCTACTCTTCTAAAAGCGACACTTCTTGTCTTAATTGCTTTATATTTTTCTCTATTCAATACTTCCATGATGGCATTTGATTTCTCCCCTTCCTTTCCCCTACTGCCCTGTGTTTTGTTTGGTAAGACTTTATCTGTTATGAATTTAGCTGCAGAGTCTTATTAATTTAGCTGCACAGTAATATAGTTTATTTACTTATAGTTATATGACATGAATTTCAATGAACAGTCCTGATTACTGTGTTCATTTGTTTTAGCAAATAACATTTTGTCGTACTGACTTCCTGTAGTCTATTTCTTTCATTGATCTTAATTTGTCTGTCCATCTCTATTAAATCAAGCAATTCCTCCCTTATTTCTTTCATTGATCTTAATTTGTCTATCCATCTCTATTAAATCAAGCAATTCCTCCCTTAGGTCATTTTCTTCTAAACTAAGGTCACATTCTTTGTTTTCCGTTTCTTGCAGGCATTCTACAGAAAGTCTTCCTGTGCCATATTCTCAACAGCTTCAGCTGTGTCATCCATTGCTCTTTCATATGGGAACTCTATGGCCTATCACTGCACAGCATTGACTGCATCAGAATTGTCAGTTTCCTGTTCCTTTCCTTGCTGTGCAGTTCCAGCTGAACTTTTGTACTAGTTTCTTACTGAAGGCTGCAAAGTATCTTCATATGGCAAGTGATGAGATGCTTCCCACTCCACTGATTTCTCTCTAATTTGGGGATTCATTATTCTGTCATGCTCTGATGTTATCAGTTAGATTTTCTATACTGAATCCTTCACTTCGCAGGTATCCATAACTTTAGATTCTGTTTTTTAACTTCTCCATTACTAATCCTCTTTTCTAACCCCCCCCCCCCGTTTTCTTATTTTGTATATTGTAACATTTTTCCATATCTGGATGCCTTTGCCGGTATTGGTTTCCAAATATCTTTGGTGCTGCTTTTTTGTATTTGTTAGGTTTGCTTACTCCTTTGCATAAATACTGCACCATATTAAGTACATCTCTTTTTCTTTCCCATTTCCCCCACTCCTCATGTTTCTCTTTACTTGGGGTACTCCTTGTTCCATCTTGTTGTGACACAACCTGCGTTAGACTTTCTACACTAAACCCTTCACGTCGCAGGTATTCCATAACTTCAACTTCCATTCTTTTTCTTCTACTTAACTAATCTTCTGTTCTACGTTGCCCCTTTGTGATCTTTTTTTTTATTGTGAAATTTTCCATATCTGGGTGCCTTTGCCTGTATTTCTCTTCAAATATGTTTGGAGCTGCTTTTTGGTATTAATTAATTTGGCTTTCACCTTTGCATAAATATTGCATCATGTCCGATACCTTTCTTTCCCATTTCCATATTTTTCTACCTTTCAAAAATCTGTAGATTTTGTTCTTCATATTTTCGCATGTGCTCTGTTGCTTCTTTTTCCAAAGATCCCAAGGTTTATTGGTCTAATGTTTTTCATGAATCTGTTGTATTAATGAACACACGTTTGTATGTGAAGCTTTTGACAATTTCTCTTGTGGAAGTATTTTTCTTTCCTGTAATTTCTCTCACTCTTTTTGTATATCTTCTGTCTAGAATTTCTGGGCTTCTTGCGTAATACTAACAGTACATAATTTCTTTCTTATCCTTAATAGTCCACTTTGTCATCCTTGTGTTCTTTTTTGACCTGTCAGTTTGTGATTTTTTTTTTTTTGTGGAGTACTACTTCCGTTTGCAATAAGGGGCCATCCTCTCCCGGAGCCTGGCCCTAACCCCATTGTCGGAATCCCCTGAGGGGAGTTGGTGATGAAATGGCAGATTTTGTAAGAGAACGATTGAGGAGTTTGTGTTTTTCTGTAAGGTGGAAATATGTAATGGTAGGCCATATTCTAGTTTTACAAGCAGGACATTTTTGTCTGTAGCTGTTCTAGCTGGTTGTGAAAGGAAATGACTTTGGATCTGACTTCTGAATATGGCCTTGGAAGCTGAGGGAGTGATCAAGGCAAATGCCAAAGTAACTAAATGAAGTGGTAGGTTGTCTGGTTGTTGTCTAGATCTTTGATGTGGAGAGATCACTAGAGCTGTAGCTATTTGTATGAAATATTGACTTGTTTTTTCTAAGACTAGGATTTTAATCAAGCCATTTGTTTAGTTGTAATAGATCAGTTTGTAGTTGATTTTAGATGATGTGCTCAAGGGTAGATCAATAGTTAAGAAGCAACATGGTGCACGTACGGCAACTGCTCGGCTGTGAAATCGACACTGAAAGAACAAAAATAGCGAGCAGAAATGGTGGAGTACAGAAAAAAGCTTTAATAAAACAAATAATCAGGTAGAGGGTAATATGCCCAACTACCTATCTCATCTCAGACCGGTTTTGCCTACAATAGCCTTCAGTGAAAAGAGTAAAGCACATAAGAACGATTCAAATGCATATTTTTATATGTAATGACATAAAGGCAGTTCATTGGTAAATTAGAAATGGTCATTAAGACCAGGTGGGAATAAAGCCCCTAATTTAATGATCCATTTACGTTCCTTGAAATTAAGTAAATCATGCCAGCCTGATTCATCTCTACATTTACCTGCAATACAGTCAATAACAGTAAAATAAAAAGAAGCAGAATTATGTTTACAGACATGTTTAAACGGGGCATTATTGGGATGCTTGTTCCTGATGTCACTAAGATGCTCCCCAATCCTGAGGCGAAAAGGCCTGGAGGTCTGTCCTACATAGAATGAGGAGCATGTACAAGTGGCTAGGTAAATGACCCACTCTGTACTACATTTGGCCCAAAAATTGATATTAAAAATTTCATTTCAGATGTATTGCGACTGCTAAATTCCCTCGTATGTTGAACTTTATTACAATAACAGTGGCCACATGGTATACAACCCAACACTGGGCCACCTCTCAATGTATATTCGGTAGAAACAGTAGAGTTGGGACCCACCCTCTTATAATGGCTAAACAGGGAACCCAATGTCTGGCCTCTCCTAAAAGAAAAAGAGCATCTGTCCCTCGAGTAAGAATGTAATCTCTCCTCTGCCATCAAAATATTCCATTGTCTGTTAATAATATTCATGAACCCATGTGTGTTGCGTCCATACGTGGTCACCAGACGAACCAGATAATTGGATAAATCCTTATGTTTATCCTTGTATCGTAACAAGTCAGCTCTGTTCTGATTTGAAGCCCAGTGGCAAGCAGTGGTAACAGTACCTGGGGGGTAACCTCTCTCACGAAACCAACATATCAGATCATCTTTAGTGGTCTCAAAAGTTTGTTGGCTTGAACAAACCCTTTTGGCTCTTAGGAATTGTGACTTGGGGATATTCTGGATGATATGTCGGGGGTGGAAGCTGGTAGCATGTAAAAGTGAATTATATTCAGGAAATTGCCTATACACCTGGGTGGAAAGTGTCATCAGGATTCCTGCTAACCTCAACATCAGGAAAGACAATCCTGGATTTATGACAATTTACTTTAAACTCAATTCCCCACACATTATTGAGATAGCCAATAAATTCCTGAAGATGAATATCATCCGACTTCCACACCACCCAACAATCATCCAGATATCGTCTTCAAATATCTAATTCATCCATGTATATATTATGATTAGAATCTTAAATCATAACCTCCTCAATATAGGCCATAAAAAAGTCCGCATAAATGGGTGCGAAAGAGGCACCCATTGCTGTACCCTTGACCTGCCAAAAGCATTGGCCCTGGAAGTAGAATACGTTGCTAGTAAGAACGTATTCAGCAAAGCACACTAAAAAAAGTATTAAAGCCTGGTTGGTAAACACCAGACCTTCCCAACCAATAGTCCAAAGCCTGCAAACCTGCCCATTGTGGGATATTTGTGTATAGAGAGGTTATATCCAAGTTACATAGCAACCAATGTGGCTCCAACTGTGTGTCACAAATATCCAAAAACTGAGTAGTGTCCTGGATCCTAGCTCGTATTAGAGGTAGTAGTGGTTTTAGATAATGAGTCAAATATTCAGATAAGGGTTCAGTAATTGAGCCACGCCCTGATACAATTGGTCTTCCAGGCGGGCATCTGACATCCTTGTATATTTTAGGTAAAAGATAAAAATATTGTTTACACGGAGATGAAACCGACAACCGATGTCTATCTGCCTCCGTAATGATACCCTCTTCATGGGCCTGTATCAGGAATGAGTCCATTTTGGTTTTAAAGTGACTAGTTGGGTCCAATGGCATAGCCATATCCCCCAAGTGTCTCATTGCTTCCTCATTGTACTTGACCCTGTCCTGAATCACTACCGCCCCACCATTATCTGCTTGTACTGTGACAATTTCTTTGTTATTCTTGAGTTCCTCTATACATTGTACCTCCTCTTTAGAAAAGTTGTTATAAAATACCTGGAAATCTTTGAGGTTACAATGTAGATCCTTCAGGATATTAGCTTGAAAAGTGGATACTAGATGTGACATGGGTGGAACAAAAGATGATTTTTTAAATCTAAACCCTGGAACTGCCTGAAAAGTGTCATTTTCAAAAAACTATTTCAAATTAAGTAAACAAAAAAAATTGACCACATCTTGTGCTAAGGTGTATTCTGGAACAAAAAAGCCATTAACAAAATTAAGCCCTTTAAGAACTTTAATGTGTAAATCATTGAGGTGTACAGATGAAATATTATGTACATTCATACTATTTATTAATTATGTTCTGTCATCAATTTTAACAGACCTTCCAAACTCTCCATGGGTTTGACCTTTTTTATGTTTCCTCCCCCCTCATCTGTATCTGAACCCAAAGGGTGCGACAAACTCCTCCTCTTGGGATCAGGTGAGGCATCTGTGTGGTTCCCCTCCCCTTCAGTGTTGGGGGATGTGTCCTCCCCTGATGTGTAGCTCAAAGATTCCGAGCTACGTTTCAGAATAGATTTGGGTCTTTTCCTCTTGGGGGCCAAAGGTTTATTATTAGGAAACTTAAAAGTAACATTCCTAAGCATATCAAATGGTTTACCTCTTTCATAATCTCCTATATCCCTTTGGAACTTTTTCAGTTTTTTTTATCTTTTAGAACCTGTTCTAACTTAAGTAGTTCTGTTGTGAAAGATCCACTAGATTCAAATTTATTAGCCTCCATACAAATAGTTTCTACTTCCTGAATACCTAATTTGACCGCCCGTTCATAAAAATTGGCTAAAGCATCCACAAAACTCAAGGATGCTGATTGTTGGATCTGTGTCCATTCATCCGTTAGTTGTTTATCAATATTCTGTACCAAAGGTTGTACTTTAACCCTTAAGCCACGTGGTGTAATTTTTTTAGCTTGGTAAGTCTTGAACAGGTGTAAATGGCAAACATTGGTCCGAAGACCTTTCATACTTTTACCCAACTTAAATGATTCACATAATTATCTGGGTCTTGAATCGACCCCAAAGAATCGTTGCCCATATCCGATAAACCCAAACCAAAAATGGTCAGATCATTCATATCAGATGCTAGGCCTTTTACAGGAGGAGTCAACGCCATGTTGCAAGAAACAAATATTAACTTCCACAAAAACGTTAGTGAATCAAACAATATACAGTACTGTTCAAAAGGAGCAATGCTGTGCAACTAATTCAACCAGACCCCTGTCAGTAAATGTTTCTCTGCGGGCTAATAACTTTGCAAATGCAGCTTCCTTATCCATCAACCTTCTGCGTTTTGGAGAGGATGGCAAACAATCTATTAACCTGCTATACAAGTCCTCCAGATGGTTCTGCTCTAGTTGTAGTGCATGCAACACATCAAGCATATACAGCTTTTGTTTACCTAGCAGGCTCCTAAATCGCCTATGCCATCCTTCCACAGCATTCTGACTTCTGGGATAGCCCAATGAGGAAGTGTCCCACTGGTTCCAGAAGGAAACATCAAAGAGGGGGAGGGAGTCTCTCAGCTGTTGCTACCCTCATACTATGTCTCTTGGACCTTCCAGTGATGTAGTTCTCCTTGAAGAATGTGCATAACTGTATCCCTTTGTCAGGCATGTCCTGTTCAATGTCAAGCATTGTGCTAAGTACTTTATCTGGGTGTATGAAAGCTAGGGCGGGGATTTGTTTGCACAGCAATGCAAATCGCATACTACTACCAAATTCAGACAACCGGTGCAATTTCTGTACCTGACGCCACACTGTGTGGCATAGATGGAACCAACAGCCTTTGGCTGTACTATCTGGTAAATTTCATCTAACAGAGTTTAGGGCGCCCTTTTCAAAATCACATAGAACCATGCCGGGTGCAAAAGATAAACCAAATTGGTTGCATAACCGTATAATCCCTTCCTAGAAGTGGTCATAGCATTCCTCACACTTAATGCCAAATACAGCTGGTACTGTGCGTCATGCATTTGTACTTAATAATGGATTTTCGACTGGAAACAGACTGCTTGCCTTGCTTGGATTACTTTCGAATACTTATTAATGCTGTACAATTATATATTTTCTATTTTTTGTTTTGTTTTGACTTAAGACGAATTTAGGTTCTCTACTTCTACTATTGTCTGATCTGATTTAATATACAGTGATTAACTAGAGATATATGGACTGAAAATCTTCCACACAGAGAAGTTTCTTGCACTGTTTTGTTTCAAGCATTTGCAAACAGCAATGTATGCTATGCACTTGTTTGCTTTCCGTTGTACTGATTGGAAACGTTCCATCCCACCAATATGTACTCAAGAGTTACACAACATGCATAAATTCCTTTCAGTAGTCAGTAACAGTGCAGCATACCTAGCTTCCTCTACATCTGCTCAACAATAAATTCACCGTTTTTCTATCAGCAAATGCTCAGGTCTGAGATCTTTCAGTGCCTGGATGTCAGTGAACATGCTTTTACGTTTCTTTTGACATACCCTGTTCACAGTCTGTTTCAATGCTACTGTATTGGGCAAGTTGTTCACCACACACGTAGAAGTACTAACAAGTACTTCAGACACAATTTTACATTGATCCTTGACTGAGGACTCTACCCTTCTCTTTATAGTGGCACGCACCTTACATTCCTCCACTTTCATTATATCTGGTGCATGGTAATGTCCATTGGACTTCAATAGCTTGTGTCCATCTACGGTTAACTCTTATACAACATCCTTTGCATCTATGCTGGGCCTTACATACACAACACCAATACATTTTACACTCGTGTCCTTTCCAAGTAATAACGGTATCCTTTCATATACAACACATCCTTTCCTTTCTGTGATTTAATGGTTTCATAGGCAACACCCATCGCACCTGTTATATACACCTCAATATCTGCAGCCATTTTACTCTGTAAATAACAATAATACCACATTTATAACCTTTTTAACATCAACAAATATAACTGAGTCAGAATAGGCGTGTATCCTTACCAGTCCACTATGCACAGTACTATCAGCGATGTACTGTTGGTAGCGTTACAACAGAGTAGCAAGGGTGAAGCAAATGTACTGGCCATTTAAATTTGCCTCCATGACATAGTTAAACATTTAATTCAGCTGTGCACCAATCAGCGTTGACGCTGCCATCCCATCAGTACGTATAGATGGGGGCTAAGGTACGAGGAATGATAATTAATGCATTTATAACGTCCGTTCATACATACATACATTTCTCTGGATACTCTGCAGAAGAACCAGGGGTGGCTAACTATGTCAGGTACAGTTCCACTAATCCATGTCCATTTGTCTTACTCGGATGCATGGTGAGGCCATTTGCAGTTAAAAAAAAAAAAATAAAACTGTATTGCTGTTGTACTCTAATGACATTCCTGTAATTTAGGCGTGCTTTATGCATATATTTCTTGAATGTGTCACTCACGAGCCGCCAGTAAAGTTGCTGACACTCCTAGAATACCAGCAGTTACATAAAGACTATTTTGGTCATTTGTTGTCATTTTGCGCTCTGGTTTGCATTGCTAGGACAATTGTATACTATTTAGATCAGCACTTGTTCATGTACGGAATTGCGGAACACATATGTATGAATTATACAGTGCAGTCGATGTTGTCATTGCTCAATCTTTTGCATAGTCTGCTTTTTGTTATGTACAGTACCCGTGTTCATTTATCTGGTTCTTGGGAATATTATATAAGATAATATGATAGTAAACCGAAACATATTGACTACTCTCCTGAGTGTGTCACTGAGGACACTAAAGTACATGATGGAGAAGGCTCCTAAAGGTGTCTCCCCACCCCCTAAGATGCCTTCTTTGGACTCCTTCTGGATTTGATGAAACCGGGGGGGGGAGGGGGGTCCACTGAAACTCCTTCTAAAGAGTCAGTGTTTCTCAAAGCTTTTGGTTTTGGCTCTTCAACATCCTGAGTGGCCCCACCTTCTTTCACCTTGATTGACCTAATCGCTCAGGTTTGGAAGGATCCTGATGTGGCAGAGCCTATCCCAAAAAAGTCAGATAAAAATACTAGTTGTTCCCAAAGGCAGAAAACATTGGGCTAAGGGTCCTCCTTTAGATGTTGTGGTGGTAGTTGCAGCTACAGAAAGAAACTGCCCCAAGAAAGTTCTGTGTTCATCCCCCTAACAGGATGTCAAGGGCATTGGACAGAGTAGGGAGATGGACATGTGCTTCAGCAACATTTGCAGTCAGAGTGCTGAACTGTCTAGGACACCTGATTCTAACGGGACCTGATCAAGGAGCTTTCAAAGTTTGTATTGAGTAGCTTATCTTTGCATGTCCAGGAAGCAGTGAATATCCAAATATTTACCCTGCAGTCATCCTTGAATTTGGCCTCGAGACTATATTTTCTAATGCAGCAGATAATAAAGCACAGGCAGCTGATAGGTATTACCATGTGACATCATCACTGGATGTGGCTTTGCATTTTTCTATAAGCTTTAAGACGTCCTTCATAAATGCCTGCTATGATGGTTCCACCTTATTTGCACTAAAATTAAAGAAAACTTACACCAGGAGTAAACAGGATGGAGAGACCTTGTCTGCCATAGTGATCCATTTTTCTACTCCTCAAAGATCCTTTTCCAAGAATCGGAGGAGGAAGGAAAATCTTGTTCAAGAAATTACAAGGTTTCCACCAGGAAACTCCTGGGGACAGGGCTTCCTGAGGCAGAGGAGGAGGTAACTCCAGTGGACATCATCCACAAGGCAGAGGTGGTCCACCAAACCAAGACTTTCACAGAGAAGCTGTATCAGTGTCCCTGAACATTTGCCCCTCTGCTGCACTCTGGAGGTATTCAGGGAGGATGCTTTTCCTTGCACCCTCTAGCATGGCAAACAATAACTCCAGATTCTTGGGTGTTAAGGATCATCAACAAAGGTTATACTGTACCCTTTTTAGAATTCTCAAAAAAAAAAAAAAAAAAAAAAATTTCCCAATACTCCACCCAATCAGTTACAATGTGCAGCAGCGGAGGCTTCAACTTTGCTGGGCAAGAGTCTTCCAGCGGGTTCCCCAAGACCAGCTATGATCTGAAATATATTCAAGGTCTTTTTTAGTTCCAAAAAAGACAAGGGACCTCAGTTCAATACTGGATCTCAGCAATCTTAACCAGTATGTCAAACAGACAAAATTCCGGATGGTCATGGTACAGTCCATTCTTCCACCGCTGAGGAAGACAGATTGGATGTGCTGTATCGATCTACAAGCTGCAACTGTCATATCAAGATCCAGTGGCAGTCTGAGATTCTCCCTTTTCTGTCTGGAAGCAAATCAGTATTAGTTCAGAGCACTACGATTTTGGTCTCACCACAGCCTCCTGGTTGTTCATCAAGATAATGGCAGTTGTTACAGCTTGTATACGGCTACAGTGGAACCAGGTCTTCCCAGATTTAGATAATAGGCTTCTAACTGCTACCTGCAAAGATCTACTATTGCGACATCAGCCAGTGCTTCTACCCTGGCAACTCACTTGGGTATTAACAATCAACTTCAGTAAAAGCAAGCTAGTCCCCTCTCAGAGCATAGAATTCATGGGCTGCCACATAGACACAGTGCCTCAGATAGCAAAACTTCCCCCGACACCAGTCAAATCCTTGAGATCTGTAACTCTCAAAGTGCTATTACACCCTCAGCCTCAAGCATCACTTATTCTGTGACTGTTAGGGCTATTGGCCTCCTCTGTAACTCTGGTTCCTTTGGCCAGATATCACATAGAGTTTTATAGTGGACACTAGCTGTACAATGAACACATAAGCTCCATACTCTTCACAAAAGGACTCTCCTGACTCAGGTCTGCAGAGATCATATTCAGTGGTGGATTTCTTCCAAGACAGTTGTTCAGGGCAGACCTTTCAGTCTTCCTACTTTCAAGGCCACAGTTGCCATGGATGCCTCCTTTCTAGGGAGAGTTGGGGGCATTTCAAAGGAAAGACGGTTCAAGGAATGTGGTTATCAACAGATGCCAAACTTCACATCAGTGTCTTGGTGATGAGGGCGGTCTTCCTAAAGTTGCAGGCATTTCAGGATCTCCTACCCAAGGATGTGATCTCCATCCATTTAGACAACATGATGGTGGTTTGGTACATCAACAGTCAAGGTGTAATGTGCTTGTACCCTCTTTGCCGGGAAGCCATGAGAGACTACAATGGGTGAGGTCTTTTGAACTGCTAGTTGCAGCGCTCTGCGGCAAGAAAGCTTGATGTAATGGCATCAACTGCCTTACTTTATATTACTGAGGAACTGACATCAGTCCTGAAGCAACAGCAACCGACGCAGAAATACTAAGCCTCGGGTATTCGGGCCGGTGGAAGGCTACCCTGGCAGGGATAACCCAGATGTGATGACTGCAACAGTGAATACACTCTAACATCTACATTTATGGTAAGAGTACACAACTGTACTATTCATGTTGTCTTGTTTTTGTCTGGTCTTCCTTCCACCCTGCCAAATTGTCACTTATCCTCTAGGGATCGACCAGTCCGTGCCTGGATCCTGTCTGAACTTTGTACCACTTAACTTGTATAGTGCTTTCTCGTCTTCCCTTCCTTATCACCAATTGAAGTCAGCTAGCAAACTCAATCTGAAGTAATTCAGGCAGCAGAGGGAAATTGTGGGTAGGAGAGGAGTCAGCACTCCCTGGTACAATACTATGGTTTAAGCTGCCGAGGTCTGATCCAACTGGATCTGACAAACCCACATGTTGAACCAGACGAAAATAAGACAACATGGCTCTATTGCTATGGTAAGTACATAACTTGTTTGTTTTCATTAATTTGATAGCAGCAGGCAATGGTAAACCTGTCATGTCTGCCCTTTGTGTCTACAGTATCATGCATGCCCTCCATTTTGATGTTCCTGTCATGCTTTCTCGACCTGCTGCTACCCTTTCATTTACCCTGTGAATTCCGTCTGTCACCCATTTTTATAGCCACTCCATAGATTTGCATCCCTAATTTCAGAAATCCATGGTGTAGTTATTCTCTTCAGTCTTCTACCCGTGATTCCTTCTCCCTTTTTTGTTCTTCCTAGTCGAGATGACCCTTGACATCTGTCTGGCATGGTTTTTTCCACTAATATTCTTTCCCCTCCTCATCTCCATCTTTTCCATGTTTTCTGGTCGTCTGCTGAGAAGAGCTGTAGCCCCTCTAGTTTCTGGTTCTGTTCATTCTCCTCCATTTCTTTCAGCTTTCAAGTGGCTTTCCTGTGGACACTTTTTTTTTTTTTTTATCATTCTGATGCCCCTTTTCCTGCATAACCTCCAAAAGTGCACAGAATAATCCAAGGTATAGTCTGACCATGGCATTGCAAACTGCAATGGTTACCTTTTTGGTTTTGAAGTCTGTACCATTGAGAATGTATCCCAGTGTGTTACTGGCCTCTTCTGCTTCTTTTGGTCCATTCTAGGTGTAATTGAAATCTTCTGATCATTTCCTGCTGTTTTGCCATCAGTTGCACTCCTCCCCTCCAGCTGGTACTTTTGTGGCCCGAGGGCAGTGCTTTGTATTTATCTGAACTGGGCTCCAACTGCCATCTTTTTGTCTCCATGGTAAGTTTTTCCAAAACCTTTCCTAAACTCATCCTCATCCGCAGTACTTCACTGCCACACCTGCTGTTTAATTAGTAAAAATATTCATCATGCTCTCTATCTCGCACTAAAGAACACTACATGTATGTCTGGCCCCCTGTGATCTCAAGTCACCTTCCTTTAATTCCTGTCACTGTTCCTGCTACATAGTACATTCTACCCTACCATTTAGCCACGTACCATTCAATTTCCTCAATATTGGTCTTACTTCCAGCCTTTCCAGTTTTCTTGTCAAGTGTGTGTGTGTGCGTGCGTAAGACCACAGCAGAGGCCTTGCTTAAGTCTGGCTGGATCACATTTGATGGTGCTCCTCTGTCAAGATCACTTGTAATTTAGCTGTGCTCATGCATCTCATTGACTGACAGTTGTTTGCAGTCATGAACTGATGCTTCCTGCTGTTCTGGAGATTGTTGTCCTCCAGAAATGCTACCAGTCTTCCTCTCAGGATTCTCTCTGACCTTCCCATCACTACAGTGAAGCTAACGAGTTTATAATTACCTGGATGTTTCCTGATGCCCTCCCCACCATACAATGGTACTACATTTTCTATCCTGCTATCCACAGGCACGTCTACCCTGGCCATTAATCTATTTGTCTGTGTCAAGGGATCTCTCAGTACACTGTCCAGCTTCCTGAGAATACTGTACGATAGCCCATTGGACCCCTCCCCCTTTTGTTTCCTTAAAGGCAACCAGTTACTTCTTGTGTCCTGGTGTCTGTACACTGCATATGTCACTCTTTCTTCCATCCCTCCCCCAGCATAGCACCCTTCCATTGCTTTCCTTTATGCTGGCTGGTGCAGAATATTCTAGTCTCAGGTTTTAACCTTTTTCTTCCATTCCATACAGCTTTCAAGTGGCTTTCCTGTGGACACTTTGTATCATCCTGATGTCCATTGCCTTGCCTAACTTTCAAAAGTGCACATAATAATACAGGTGTAGTCTGACCACAACAGACTGTCACCTTTTTGGTTTTGAAGTATTTTTCCATTCTTCTGTGATTTTCCTCCCAATTTCCTTAGCCTGGCCAGGTCTGTTCCTTCCTTTCTCTTTTCTGCTATACATCTAAAAAGTGGGATGTTACTCTTCTTGACCCACCTGTTTAACTTTTCAGCTTGTACATATGCTTGTACATATGCTGTCCTTAACACATTTTTTGTTCTGCCCTGTCCACCTAATTAAGTTGCCTTTCCACCTCTTGTACATTCTGTCTTTGCCCTCCTTACGGGCCTTGCATTTCTTTGTAGATGCACTGGCATCTTTCTTATTTGTCTCTTTCTCACACATGTCCATAGCCCTGAGTACTTAACTGTGGATACATTTTCATAGCTCAAGTTCATAGGAGATTACTAATCTAATGGCCCTAGGGCTCAGCCGCATAATACCCTTGTTCCCTAGTTGACCATGGTTAGATGGTGGATGTTAGAGTGAATCGGTGATTTGCACCAATTGCCCCTGTCCATAAGGGACAATAGGGGCCACCTCCGGGTTGAATTTATGGTCTCCTATCCAGTTGTCAAGCTTGCGCTTAAATAGTGTCATTGAGGAGGTCTGCTTCACGTGAAGTGGGAGTTTATTCCAGAGGAGTGGCAACCTTTGGGACACTTATCGGTCTCTCCAACATGTTCTGTTTGTCACAGGCTAGGTTGAGATCCCTGCAGCAAGTGACTCTTGTCCCATTTGCTTTGCTTACATCCATTTCAGTTAGGGTAGGGTCAGAGATCCCTCTGTAGGCCAGGCACAGGTCACCTCTCAGCAGCTTGTAGGGTACAGGGTACAGAGATGGGGCCTTCAGTCTTTCTGTGTAGGTCATGTTTTGGAGGCCCTCAATTTACTTTGTTAGAAATCTCTGTGGTCTCTAGTTGTTCAGGTGTCTGGTGAGGTACATACAAAAGGGAGGATTAATTAGTGGTCTGATGAGGGTCGAGTATAGAGGAGTTGTAACATCCTTTGTCACTGATGCAATGTCCTTATTTATGAGATGCACAACGGAGAAGGCTTTCCTTACTACTGTGGAGACCTGGTGATTGAAGTTTAAATTGCTGTCAGCCTGTGTTCCCAGGTGTGTCACCACTGTGTTTGAGCTTAAGGAGGTGCTATCTGTAATGTAGTTTGCTGGGGCCACTTTTTTGCCAATGAGGATAATGCACTTTTTTGCATTTAGTTTTACACTGTGGCTCTGGCAACAATCATTAGTCTGCATTAGCCTTTTTTGTAATGTGTTACCATCGTTGAGGGACTCCATGATTGCACCTAGTTTGCAGTCATCTGTGAACTTGGTAAGCCACAGACCATCTACTTTCCCCTGGATGTCTGAGAAGTAGATTTGAAATAAGTAGATGGCCCAGCACAGATCCCTGTAGTACACCACTGGTAACTGATCACCACTTGGTGTACTGATAAAGGTGGAATCCCCAACCTTGACAGTATGTGTACTGTTAGTGAGCCAGTTTGATACCCATCTAGTGACATATGGTTTAATCCCCAGCTGGGAGAGCTTCTCAATGATACCTGAGTGGGGGATTGTGTCAAAGGCCTTGGCTACGTCAAGACAGGTGATATGTACTGCTTTGCTGTCATCCACAACTTTGACATTTTAATAAGCTAGACCTGCCCTTAATGATACCAAACTGGGTTGGGTCCAGAGTTTGGAGGTTGCCTATGTCCTTGTTAAGGTCCATGATGATTTCTTTCCATGGCCTTGCAGATTAGGCTTGTTAGGCTTATGGGTCTATAGTTCCCGGGGTCTGTTGAAGGACCTCCTTTGTGTAAGGGGATTACTGTTGCTGTTCTCCACTCTGCTGGAACAAAGACAGTGCTCAGGCTATGGTTGAAGAGCCACGTGGTTCCACTAGGTCTTGTTTTAGATATTTAGTAATCCAGCATGTGATGTTATCTGGTCCCATGGAGGTTGTGTTTTTGGCCTTGGTGAGGGCAGATATGACCTGCTCTTTGGAGATCCTAGGTAATGAACTGGTGGCAGGGATGTTTTGGAGTGTCAGCTGGGGACAGGGGCGACATTTGAGTGAAATCTGTCTGCCAGCAGGTTGGCAATTTCTTCAGGTTCAGTGTGAGTAGTACCATCTACAATCAGTTCAGCACCTCACTGGGCATTCCCTTTAAGATTTCAGGCATAGCTAAAGAAAGCCTTATGATGGTCTCTTGATAGAGATGCTAATTTAGCCTCATAATTGGCTTTATAGGACTTCACAAGATATCTGATTTGCTTGTTAAAGCTATGGATGGTATTCTTCCTCTGGTGAGTGAGTTCTCTTGTTCTTGGATAACAGTTTCTTCCTTTTGTTATATAACCTATTTATACTTGCAGTCTACCAGGGTGGCCTGTTTCTTCAGGAGGAACTGTTTTTGATCCTGACAGGTACAGCCAAGTCTATACATTTGTTTAAATGTCTATACAGGGCAATTGTGTACTCCTCTGCATTGGAGTCCTTGTTGGCTGTGTTAGCAGGAGGTTTGAAACATTTCATACCCTCGCTTAGTAGGCTAAGGTTTGCTTTGAACAAATTTTTCAGTTTGTTTTCTCCTATGGTGGTGTCCAGTCTGATCTTTACTTCAAACAAGACAGGTTTATGGTCTGACCTCACCAGTGAGGGCAACACACCACACCAGTGGGGTTAGTACAGTCAGCTCCAGTGTTGGTGAGCACCACGTCCAGGACATTCGAGCTCCTTGTAGGGGTGCAAACTAGCTGTTCCAGAGCATTTGAATTAACAAAAGTCCATGAACTTCAGGGTGATTGCATTTCTGCTTGTGTGTGCTGTTCAGTCTGTGGAAGGAGAGTTGAAGTTTCCCATGACCAAAGTGGTTGGCAGTATAGGGAGTGATTCTAGCAAGTCCAGGTAGTTGGCGTGTTTCTCTTTGTTCATGGCGGGGGACCTGTAGCTAGTCATGATGTGATGGGGTGTTTTACCAATATTTAATTGAACCTGGAATAGCTCTAGAGAGTCGTACTGTTTAACCAGTCTTGAGGTATATTTGGATTTAATGAAGATGGATACACCTCCACCTATGGTTCTTTCATGCTTGTTTTGGGGTCTGAACATGTGGAAGGCATTGGTGCCTTGTATGGCCAGGGTGCTCTCTGCGACCCTTAACCAGTCTCAGTGACTGCACAGATCTCAGCATCTTCCAAGGTGAGGAGTGCTTCCAGGGAGTGCAGTTTTCTGTTGGGCTCCTGTCATTAAGCAGCATAACCTTTAGTTTGTCTTGAGTGGATTTCTTTATGCCAGCATTTTTTTTGTTTTGACTTTGCTTAAAAAAGGCACCATGGGGGAGGCAAACATCTTTGCCAGTAACTGAAGGCCTAGAGGAGACGGGTGAATACCATCTCTGGCAAAGCAGCGTGGTCTATCATGTCTTCCCAGGCTGACAGATACTGGATCCCCTTGGATCGATGACACCAGAAGCTAAACCAGTTGTTGAAGTCGGTCTTTTTTTTTTTGTCTGTATTGTGGCATCATCCTAGGTGAAGGTAAAATGCTACTTAGTTTTAGGAACATACCTGCCTGGGACACACAATCTGAGATTTCAGTCATGTCTTTTGTCATGTAGTCCAGAGAGGTATGTCTCGAGCCATTCACACCAGCATGTACTATGATAGTCATAACGGTAATTGTTGAGTAACTTGATTGCGTGCATGATTTGATGGATCCTGGCACCTGACAGGCAGTTAACCGTGACTTTCTCCTTGTCTAGCCTGGTGAGGGGGACAGCTGTGTATGTCTCACTATGGAATCTCGTGTGACCAGGACTTTAGGTTTTGAGGTGTTTTGCCTTAGGGGCTTATTTGTCGAGACGTGTGTGTGTGTGTGTGTGTGTGTGTGTGTTGCTATTGCAAGTGGGGTCTGTTCATGTTCCTGTATGTGTGATCTGTCTGAGCTTGGGAGGTCTCTAGTACTTTTGTAGGCTCTTAGTGAGTACCTTCACATAGATGGGTTTATGTGACTTGACCTTGTCTTGTGTGAGAGGAGAGGTGTCTGTGTTGGCAACCTGCTTGATGTCTTGTTTATTGTTATGAGAGGACTGATTCTTGTTTCATGGTATAGTTACATCTCTCACATACTGTATTTGTTTGCTTTAGGAGCAAGTAGTTGTCAGTATAAATGAAGCAATTACTGCATTGCCATAGGATGCCCATGTCGGTCAGGCTAGCTGTTGAAATGTTGGGAAAGTGTCTGTTATAGCATGTTAAACCGTAAGTACTAGTTGGGGAGTGGGCAAGTTGGATTTATTCCCTCACTTTGCTTCCAGAGTCCTAACTGATCTTTGCTGTCTTCCCCAGCACACCATGATCCATTCTACTGAAATCCCACACTTTAGTCTTTGTATTTAAACCCTTCCAACACTGTACATTTGCATAATCAGTGTTGGGTAATGTTGCTTTCACATGATCATTTGTTACACCCCCTGTGCCTGCATTAGGACCAAATCGGGAATTATTTCCTTTTTAGTATAATGTTGCACTAGTTTGCTGAACCTTTAATGATGCAAGACCTGAACTTCTGCTCCCTTTTGACCAAGGCAGTTAGAATCACCCAGTCTGCTGCTGGCAGATTTGTATCTCCCATAAATGTTAACTTCTTCCTCCTACACAATGTTTTTATCCTGTCCTACAAAATCTCATCCTTCTCCACTGGGTTTGGGGGATGACACTACATGTTTCTTCAGTCCTGGGGAGGATAGCTGGTGGATCAAGATAAAATGGCACTCAAGGAGTAAAGTGCTTCTGGAAATTTTGTTGGAGCTATCCTCCCCACTTACTCTGCTGTAACTGCTAGGACACTTAACCTAAGTCCTGACCCATTCTTGATGTTCTTTCTCTTCTGTGACCTCACTCCTTTTCCCCTCTTAATGTAGGTTGCTACTCCGCCTCCATCTTTTCCTTCCTTAACAGCCTGTACCCAGGCATCACAACATCCCACTCTCTCTTTTCACTAGCCCATGTTTCTTTGATAACAGTAGTGCCCATCGTCCCCTCCTGCTTAAAGTCTCGCAGCTGTACTGTCTTCCTATTCAAATTTCTTGCATTGCTGAGTAATACTGTCCAGTCATTCTCTGTCACCCATGTTTGTTTTACTGCCGGTTTGCACCAGTTTTTATCTTTTTACTGCCTAAGCATTTACCCATTTCCTGTTCTTGTAACACTGTGTTAAAGCAATATAGATTAGGTTTTCCAAAATAAAGTCAAAGTGAATAGTTAATTTGCAATGTACTAGAATGAATCCTAAATTTGTATTTATGAATGTTTTACATGGTCAGTGTGGAAGACCTATTAAGCTAACTATTCACAATACTTGCATGTATGAGATAAATGACAGTGGCTAACCTGAAGAAGTTACTGTAGCTAAAAATGCAATATTGGAGCTGAGAGCATGCTCTAGTTTTCACTGATAGGACTTGAGGAATGTCTTTGGCTGAGATCCACTTACATAATGGAAAAGATATTAGTGTAACATGTAGCTTAGTAAAATGGAAGTCCTGGTATTAAAAAGTATGTAGAAAGTAATTCTAATTTTACATTTAGAAGCAAACCATGTTTAAAACAACAGCTGGTTTATAAGGGATACAGGAAGATGTGTGTTACTATGAACGTGAAGATAGGCACGTTTCCATGTTGACAGTGTGTAGCATTTAAATATATAGATACCAGAAGTGTGCATATACATTCTGTTAACAGGTCAGTGTAATGCATCTAATTTATATGCAAGTTGTAACACTGAACTTGTTTTGTCAAGCAAGCTGCACTGTTCAGCATTTTATGTAAGCAAGATTTAATCAGAAACCAAAGGAAAGAATAATACAGTGTGTCTTATTAGAAAAAAGGATGATCATAATCATAGTAATAATGGTTTATCCAAACATACTGTGTTACCAGGTGAAGATCCTAAGTTTTTATTTAGGGTACTGAAGCTGGTGTAAAAATTACCTAGAAGAGGTGATGTGATTTGTTTTTTTTCAGAATGTATAGACTATAAATGTATCCTGTTCTTTATTACTACAGATGTACCTGGTTTGAATGTAAATGTTAGACCATTATTAAGACGGTGCACTTAAAGAAGATAATTTAAGATGGTGATGCAAGTTAATTGTTATTGGAAGTTATTCAACTGGGTTTTTTTTGGTGTATTTTAAATACTTGGAAAAGTACACAGATGCTTGAAAGCTTGTGCATTCTTATCTGTGTTGGTTAAAGCATCGGCTGTGGTTACTGAAATTATCCTTTCTTCTTTATCGATAAACCATATAAGGTTTTCCATAAATGTGGGGTCTCTTTAAACATCAGTTCTATTTTTATGCCTAGGGTAGGTATAGAAAAGTTTTGTTGTCACAGTCCTTCTAGCTGCATGTCTGTTTTCCTAAACAAAATAGCATGAGAATCTTATTGAATTGATATACATATGTGACTCAGGAATGCCCAAGTTAGAACTATTTAGAATACTTTAACCTGTAATCTGTGTCTTTAATTCTGGGAAAACAAGGCTTTTCTTTCTTAAAAACAAGTATTATCCAGTTAGATTGGAAATGTCATTGTATATAGATGTGATAAATAAGACATACCACATGAAAGGGCTAGAAAGGACTTCATCCATAAGGGCAGGAGCCATTTCACAGGCTTTCTTTGGAAGTCACTTTGTAGAATTTATTTGGAAAGCTGCCACTTGAGGAATTCACACATTTTTTCAAGACCTCAACATTTCAAATTAATATGCAGGATTTTTTGGAACTGTTATACAGTGGCTTCATTAACGTCCTTATATTACCCCCAGAATAAAAAGGGGTGCTGCTTGAATGTTGCTAATTTGGTTTTGACTTATTTTACATTTGTTGACCGGGATAGTCCGACTGGATATATGTCCATTTTCAGCAGAGGCCCGGGGAGAAAAGCTCCAAAGCAAGTACAATTACATAGCAATTAAATCATAACATTTAACAGATACACTTATTGTCAGACATGGGTAAAAACATTTTATAAACAGATCCAATTTTTTTTACATATATAGGTTGTGTAGGATGTGTAGTTTTTCAGTAGAACACATAGAGAAGGAACAAAGCAACAGAAGGTTTATTACTATATTGGTTCCATGGGAAGAGTGCTGCTTCCGTAGAACAGAGATGAAACAAAGCAACAGGAAGTAGGTATAATAGACATTAACGGAGGTCAGGCAAGAGGAGATAGTATCAGTCTGGATTGGTGCAATAGTATCAGTCTGGATTGGTGCAAGGGCATAGCCATTGTGATTTTAGGAAGATTCTTTGTTGCTTCTTGAAAAGTGGGGTGGATGAAAGGGATGTTAGTTGACTTGGAAGTTTGTTCCAAGTGTTACCAACAGAGTTAGTAAACAGGCAATCCCCAGATTTGTTATTGGATTTTAAGGTGGATACTAGTACCCTACTGGCTTAACATAGGGTTGTAAGGTTTTTATATGGGCTGATAAGGTTACAGAGTATGGGAGTATTTGTGGGAGGATGCATGATCTTTTGAATGATAGTAAGTTGCTGGATAAGAAGCTGACTTTGCAATTCCAGCCATCCTAGTATTTTAAGATTTTGGCAGTGATGGGTTCTAAATGGGGCTCCAGTGACAAATCTGGCAATGTTGTTATAAGATGTTGCCAATTTATTGATATTGCTTTTGGAGAGGTTTGTAAAAATTGGGGAGGCATAGAGAAGGCTGGAGATTAAGTAAGTTTGGGCAATAGTAGTCCTAGCTGAAGCTGTGAGAAAGGGTTTAAGTCTATAAAGGAAACCACGTTTTCTATTAACAGATTTAATAGATTGGTTTGTGTGTCAAAGTTGAGTTTGTGGTCAGTTGTTGCACCTAAAAGTGTAGTGGTCATGTCAGGAGCTATTTCAGTGCCATTATTAGATATAACTGTGAAGTTAATAGCAGGGGACTTCTGAGTGGGAGTGAACAATAGTAGTTTGTTTTTTTATGGTTAAGAAGGAGACAGTGTTGATGGAACCAGTTTTCAACTAAGTTAAATACTTTTTGGGTATTGGTTTGATGTTCTGCAGGTGAGGAGGCAGTACATATTTATGTTCAGTCATCAGCATATTGTATACAGGTGGTTTGTGGAAAGGATGTTTTCAGATCGTTAATAAAAATAGTAGAGTAGAGGTCCCAGAATAGAGCCTTGTGGGACTCCAAGAGTGATGGGGAGCTGAGTGGATAATTGTCCCAGAGGACTGCTTGTTGTCTATTTCCTAGGTAGGACTTAAACCACTTGACTGTCTGGGTGTCTAATGACAGGGATTTAAGTATGTCTAACAATAGTTGATTCACCATGTCAGATGCTTTGGAGAGGGCTGAGGACAGGAAGTTATTGTTACGGTTTTTATTAATGCAGTCTGAAAAGGATAGGAGTGCTGTTGTATTACTGTGGAATGGCCTAAAGCCATGTTGGCTATCCGATAGTAGGTGGTTTTGGAGGAGATGATCAAGTAGTTGACTATGAATACATCTCTTCATGATTTTTGCTAAAGGGGAAAGTAGGGCTATGGGGCGGAAGTGTGAGAGTTCATTTGAGTTGAGACACTTCCAGCACTCCTCAGAGTAAGGTAGTACAGCAGGGTGTTGCAGTTCCTTTAGCAGGAGAAAATGGCAGCTGATAAAACCATCCTCTCAATGATCTGATACTTAGCTTTGTACGTTTGTATAGTTAATTTAGTGTTTGTTATAATAGATTGCTTTGTTACACAGCTCACAACTGCCTGATACCTAGCTTTGTACGTTTGTATAGTTAATTTAGTGTTTGTTATAATAGATTGCTTTGTTACACAGCTCACAACTGCCTGATACCTAGCTTTGTTTGTTTGTATAGTTAATTTAGTGTTTGTTATAATAGATTGCTTTGTTACACAGGTCACAACTGCCTGATACCTAGCTTTGTACGTTTGTATAGTTAATTTAGTGTTTGTTATGATAGATTGCTTTGTTACACAGCTCACAACTGCCTGATACCTAGCTTTGTACGTTTGTATAGTTAATTTAGTGTTTCTTATGATAGATTGCTTTGTTACACAGCTCACAACTGCCTGATACCTAGCTTTGTACGTTTGTATAGTTAATTTAGTGTGTGTTATGATAGATTGCTTTGTTACACAGTTCACAACTGCCTGATACTTAGCTTTGTACGTTTGTATAGTTAATTTAGTGTTTGTTATAATAGATTGCTTTGTCACACAGCTCACAACTGCCTGATACTTAGCTTTGTACGTTTGTATAGTTAATTTAGTGTTTGTTATAATAGATTGCTTTGTTACACAGCTCACAACTGCCTTTTGCAGTCACACGGTGAATTTTATTTCTCTTGGGATACCTTATTTGATTTTCTTTGCTATAATGAGACTGTTGGATGCCTCCCAACATTTGGCATACATAGTGTCAGGAACAAGGTAGATACTACTTTCCTGAATCCTAAAGTTTGAGGGCTTATACATGGGGTGTATGGAATGAAAAATCACTGAAAGGTAAGGGAAGCAGTCTGATTATGATTGGTGACATAAACTCCCTGAAATGCTACTTAACTGTATCCTGTATATGTGGGAAGGTTGCAGACTTCATCTTCAAAAGCTGATATAGTACACAGCTATAAGTTGGTTTATGTGACTAAGAAATTCCTGTTTATAAAATTCAGAATGCAGAAATATGTTTAGAAAAGCACCTGCTATTCTCCCTTTTCACTCCTGAATTGATGTACATTCGTTGATCTTGCTTCTCTTTTCTTTCTCATGTTTTGTTCTTTCTGATTCAGGTTAAAGGTATGGAAATCCAGTGTAGATGTTCACAGAATGCATGAATGAATTAAAACCTGTTTGTTCTTCCATTCATTGACAAGAGGCCATTCTACATCCTGAGAGCCTGTTATTTAATGGGATGAACGGAGTTGATTTAACTGAAGAAAACTTGTATAGAGTGTTCCCAGTGCCACTCAAAGCAATTTCATAGTGAGAATAGTCTGCAGACAACTCATAAATACTTTCTTACTTATTTTCAGGGAGAAAATTAAGGGAATAGAGTTTGATTTGTTTATCTTTCTTTTTATTGTATTTATGGCCCAGCTGTGTAGGCTTTATTTACTTTGTAACAGTGACGGACAGTGACATTTATGATGGATGATCAGTTCTAATGCTGTCAGATTCTGTTACCCTAGCCACATGAAACATTTATTTAGCAAAGAGAACTGTACTGGGCCACATTGGCAGCGAACAGATCAGAATGTAGAAAAGGCTGTGGCCATTTAATAAATGGCTAGTAATGGCATGCATTTCTAAAAGTCTAATAGCATGTATCCTCCAAAAGGGCTGCTGTGTTTGCATGTATGCCATGGTTTATTGTTCCACATAGCCTCTGTGAAGAGTGGTAGATGCTGGGCATGGTTGGAGGAGAAAGACAGAAGTCCTATGTGGAACACCAGCATGTATTCTCACAGTAAGGGCATTCTTTGCAAAAAAAAAAAAATAAATAAATATATAGATTGTGTGTGTGTGTGTGTGTATATACCTGTGTGTGTGTGTGTGTGTGTGTGTCTTTATATATATATATATATGTGTATATATATATATATATATATATGTATATATGAGAGAGAGAGATAAATATATTGGATTTCATACAGCTGTATTTGCTGCATCAACATTATGAATATTGCAACATCTAGCTTTGTAGTTCTCTCCAGGGCCAAAAACAAGTTTACACATGCATATACCTAATGTAATATAAATTACTTTTTATTTTAAGTTCATTTAAGTAAAATTCACAAAGTTTAGTTACATGCCTAAATTTCCCCCAGAATTACAATTTTATTCATTTTTTTAACATTTGTTAACTGGGAAAGTCTGACTTGGAACTAAGCCAATTTTCAGCAGAGGCCCAGGGAGAAACACTCCAGATGCAGGTCTTTATGACGTGGGAGGAAACCGGAGCACCTGGAGGAAACCCACACAAATGCAGGGAGGGCATGCAGACTCTGCACAGAAGGCAGTCCAGCCGAGAATCGAACCGGAGAACCTCTTGCTGTGAGGCGGCAATGCTACCGCTGCACCACTGCTTCGTCCTTTTTTATAAGAAATATATATAATCCATTATTTATATATACAGGCATTGTATTTAACTTATCCAGGAGCTAATTATAAGAATGAGTAAGCATACACAATGGAATACTTGTTTATCAGCTTACTCTGATAGTTAACCAAGGAATACCGCAGAAACGATACCAATGACTAAAAAGAGCATCGGTTAGGCACACATTCACTAGGTAGCACGTTAAGGAATACACAATAAACGCAAGCGCTTTGTAGCAGGATGGAAGTACTGGTGTTTATTGTGTATTTTTTTTTTAACTTCTTAACGTGCTACCTAGTGACTGTGCCTAACCGCTGCCCTTTTTAGTACTCTCACAGTTAATTAAAATATCTGAGATGACATATGTGCTGAAATTCACTATTCAGTTAGAGTTGTGTAATTGACGTATAAAGCAGTAACTCGTACTTAAATTCTGCAAGGTTCCTGTTAGTTGCCTGTTATCTTTTATTTGTAGATGGGTGAAATAAGGTGATTACGTTTCTGGTCATCTGCCTTGATTTTAAAATTTACTGATGTGACTTTTAATGTTTATATGTGAAAACAGTAATAGTTTTGTGCATCATGGCTCAGCTAGAAGTGCAAATTGATTGCGTCGCTGAAATGTGTGCATTTCCTTTAATGTTCTTGTTATGCATTACAGTTCTTTTGTTTTTCTTCTTCTTATAGTGACTGGTTTTGACTTATGGGGCTCTGTCTTGGCTTTAGGATTGGTCTGCACTATCTATACTACATTGGTAAGTGCATAGGCATAAGCAATCAATGACTAAATTTCAAGTAAAATTGGTCTCTTTTTGTCATTACTAGACCTTTATAGGTGTTTTTCCTTTGAGCTAATTGTTACTTTTTCACTTGTATCTCAGTTGCTGTTTTTTTAAACCAAGCAGACCTACTAAGGCAAAAATGTGTTTTGCAGGAGGCAGTTTGGTACCACTGCCTACTTAAATGATTTGCCCAGTCATACTTTGTGCTACAGGCAGAAGAAATGGAACCCAAGGCTGTATAGTATGATGCTTGTAGCCTAAATCCTATGCTGTACTGTCAGACTATATCACCTTGAAGACAGGCCTTTGTTCTCCTCTGTGTTTGAAGAAAGACAGTTTATAACATTGAGGTAGCTAAAGGGGAAAAATACAGATGTGTTTTAGACCTATTTTAATAAACTTGAAATACCTTCAAACGCATTGTGGCTCCAACATGTCAGGCAAAGTCTAACTGTGGTTAGGTTTTTCATATGCTCATAGGTAAGTACTAGGCTAGCTGCTCTTGAGGGTCATTTTAAGCCTAGTCAGTTTCCCTTGCTAGATGGGCCTTACCCATCTCATGGTCAGTAATATATATTCCTCCTGGTGTGATAACTGGGATTATACCATAGATAATTTGAGGTGCCCCATGCATGGGATAAAACATTTAGGAGCTGCCTCTCCCCATTAATAGTAAGTTTTCTAGTACTTATCCATAGATCAAAGTTATGCTTGAATGTGGACAGAAATGAACTTTGTTTGATGTAGATGGGCAGTCTGTTCTATTGCAGTGGTATCCTCTGAGATGTACCTCTTGCAAGCCATTCTCTTGATATTGCAAAAGAAGTTTAGATCCCTGCATGGAGTATTTTTGATTTCATTTGACTTGCTGATGCACAGTAGGCCCATCAGTATTCGGTCAGAGGATGCTTTATATGGTAGACACAAGTTACCACTTAGGAGTCTGTAAGGTGCACAGAGTATAGTGACAGGTTTTTGAGGTAGTCCTTGTTGAATATATTGTTTAGGCTTTATATAATTTTAGTACATTATCTCTATGGGCATTCCAGTTGCTGCTTGTGTATAGTCAGATACATGCCAAAGGGGACAATAAATATAATGACTGGCCTAATGAGGGCTGACAAAAAGGGGGACAAATTTCATCTCTAGATCTAGACTCTCAACCCCTTTGTTTATACACTGTGCAGTGTAGAATGACTTTCCTATGATAGTGGACACGTTGGTCAAAAGTTATGTTACTATCCAGATAAGTTCAAAAACCACTTGCCCCAAAATGGAAAACTAGGAATTCTCCTCAAAAACACACACACAAAGAGCACTGCTGCCGCTGCTAAGCTTTCTTTATTGACGCATTCTGGTACCTCGGCCCCACCGGCCTTCAATGGAATAACTTCATACAAATCAGGCAGCATTTTATACTCCATCCCCATACTTAATTCAACCAATAAATTCATTAACCAGTTAAAACAAGTTAATTAAACTTTGTTTAAACATACTTCATTATAAAACAGAGATGTGCCCCCCCCCCCAAAACACTAACCCATTACAATTGACAAAAGTGCAAAAAGTGAACTGTGAACAGTATTCTTATATATAAAAAAAATCTAGCAGTGCATTACCAAAAATATAACACATTCATTTGTTTAATAATATCTTAATATTTCATTATTTTATTTACTTTTTTCAGATTTTACACTATTTAGACACACATTTCTCAAAAACTCGATTGAGACTATCCTAAGCTCTATTAAGATGCTATTATTTTTTTTCCTTTTTATATATGTATATATGTCTTTAGACATGTGAATATTATTATTTCTCCTTGTTTTATTAATCCTTGTGTTAATATTTTTATAGTAAATTTTTAATTGTTTAAATATGACAAATATAAACTAAACACCCCACTCTATTTCAAAATTAAGACCTTTCAGGAATAAAGTGCCAAAATAAATTATTAATTTAGATTCCAATTTAACCAACTTCCTTTTGAATTCATCACACCCCAAAATTTGTTCACCGTATGGCTTTGCCAGTACACTAAAAAAGAAACTATCTGGCCTCTGTGCACTGCAAAAATGCCATGCAACTGGACTGTCCAATCTCTTGTTTCTAACATCTCCTAGATGTTCCAAGATTCTAAGCTTTACCCTTCTCTTTGGTTGCCCCACATACCATTTACATGGTGTGCATCCTCATCCAATGATGTAGACCACACCACATGAATTACAATTAAACTCATTTTTTACAAAAACTTTCTTACCATTAATAGTGCATCCATCCACATTCTGTAATTTTTTTACATACTTTGTCCACATAAGTTGTCAGATTGCAAACAACTTGATAAGTCCTTGAGGGAGAATTGTCCAAGTGGTAGTTTCCTGGGATATAGAGTCCTCCTTAAGGACAAGATAATGTATTTTTTACTATTTACTTTCAGTCTGTGATTCTAGCACCAGTTATTTGTTTGGGTCAAACCTTCCTGCAAGATGGATGAGTCCTATGGGAGATCAGTGGCTGCCTTTTGCTTGTATTCATTAGCCAGAGCCCTTTAATATTGGCTTTTACTTCAGAGAAGAAGATGCCAAACAGGAGAGGACCCAGCACTCAACCCTGGGGAACTTCAGTGGTGATTAGGCTCATTGTGAAGGTAGCTTCTCGTATTTTGATCTGTATCCTATATGTGAACCAGTTGGTAGTCCAGCGGGTGATGAAGTATTTCCCAGTTTATTTAGCTTTTCTGCTTTGCCTGAATGGGGGATTGTGTCAAAAGATTTGGCCAACTGAAGGCATGTGATATGTACAGTTTTACCTTCATTCATTGCTTTGGGGACCTTTTCAAATATGTCCACATGTTTGAGTAAGCATGATCTGCTCTTGACAAGTTCAAACTGAGATGGGTCCAGTGTTTGGGGGTTGCCTATGTCCTTATAGATTAATTAGTTCTGTAAGCATATGAGGCTGGTCAGACTTATGGGTGTGTAATTTCCTGGGTCTGTGTAGGGTTCTTCCTTGTGCAAAGGAATGACAGTAGCTGTTCTCCACTTATTTGGTACAAAACCTTTATGGAGGCAGAGGATGATCAGTGCTGCTGGGAGGGGTGGCTAAATCATGCTATTTAACATGCATCCAGGGATATTATCAGGACCAATTGATGCAGTATTTTTACTTTTTGGTAGTGTTTGTAGGACTTGGTCTTGTGTTATAGCTGTTAGTGAATTGGTTTCAAGTATATCTTGTGGGCTAGATGGAGGTGAGAGAGAGAGGGGTACATTTTGAGCTTAATTTATTGACCAGTATTTTTGCTATATTATCTGTCTCCATGTAAGTAATCTCATTCACAGTTAACTCAGTACATTTCTGCATTGTGCATTGGAGGTTACAAAGATAACTAAAAAGGCTTTGTGATTGTCTTTGGCTTAGGTTTCTGTTTTAACTTCAGACTTGGCTTTGGTGGATTTTATTATGCTTGTGAGTTTATTTTAATGACTTGAGCTGTGTCTTTCTGGGAATTGATTTTCTTAGTTTTGGTCAAGATCCTCTTCCTTTTATTGTAAATGTTGACATGGTTCTTTTTTTGGTGGTTTGTTTCTGGGGTTTGTGCATCTGTGCAGCTATTTACATGGTAGTATAGTGTGGTGGTGTACATTTCTGTGTATTCAGTGAAGTTAACTTAGTTTGGTGGGGATTTGAAGCTTCAAAGGGAATGTTATTTCTCTCCCTCTTGATGTCCCTCTGAAGTCCTGATATACAGTTGGATGAAAGCGCTTAGTTTTAGAGACTTTTTTTTTGCAATAAACTTCATTTTTCATACTTGTTGGATTACATGTTCATTTTTAATTTCATATTGGTTGCCTTTGGTTTATATTGACATTAAGTGGGAGAGAAATAGCATGCCTTTTGTGGTTTTGGTTTCCTGCTTTCTGCAGTTTGAAATTTGAAGTTTGCCAGTGTTTCACTTAGGCATGGGTAGTTTGTCTTACAAAAATTTCTGAAGGTACCATGCAAGGAGTCTCTGGTTTCAGTTTTATTTCGAAGGAGATTATTTTATGGTCACACCTAACAAGTGATGAAAATACATAGGGATTGTACAAGATGCCCCTATACTATTAAGGAGAAGATCCAAGATGTTCTTTGTAGCAGGTAGTGTGACTGTGTCCCGCGGTGTTTGTATTGACAAAGTCCAGGAATCTCTGTGCTTGTGCTCTACCAGTCTATAGTTAGTTTAGATCACCTATGAAAATGGTATTGGGTTTAACACTAATTTCACTTCCCATAGATAGGCATTGTGGCTTTCTTGGATCATATCGAGAGTTCTGTATCTTGCTACTATATGGTATGGGACCTTTCCGCCTTGATGCAGGTTTGTTCTGGATGAAGACTGAGACACCTCCACTTTTTCCCTCCTGCATGGTAAGTGCTGTAAATATGTGGAAAGCGTTAAATCATGTGTCTGTCACTACACAGATGCTTGTCCTCCAGGGTGAGAAGGGCTTTCCGTGAGTGGCATTTTATTTAGGCTCCTAGTATTGATCAGTAACACTTTCATTTTCCTTTGCTTGTTTCATTATGTTGATAGGTTTGCCAATGCAGGCCATCCCTGACAAAGCAGCATGGTCTGTCGATTATATCTGTCCTTGCTGACAAATATTGGATCCACTTTGACACCAAAAACTAAGACAGTTATTGAAGTTGGGTATATTTTGCTTGTATTGTTACATCAGTGCTAGGCTCATACCTGCCTGTGACACATGAAGCATAGATAATGCTGTGAAGTAAAATACCTCATTTGCTCATGTTTTTAGTATTTGCAGAGGATAGTGCATTTGTATGTCTACATGTTCCTTGCCATGACGTCACAATTAAACCCTTATCCTGTGCTAGTGATTCATGTCCCCAGGAATTCATTTATAGTTCTCTAAAGTAAGGACCAGGAACTGATATTGGAGAGTGTAGGCATCATTTAGTGGTAGTTTGAATATGGTATTCACCCATTATGTTGTATTTTTATTGTTAAGGACAACAGTTTGCATTTGTTGCACTATTTTAATAAGGTCTTGTAGAGTATTACTCCTTGCTTACAGCTGAAGAAGTGGTATCAAGAATGCCCAGTTGTGTGTTCTTTTCATTACTGATGCATACCAGGGTTTTTTGCAGACAAAACTTCAGGAATAAAGTTCCAAACTGCATGTAATACACCATTAGGAAGGTATAGCTGTCATAGAATTTTATTTGCTATTTCATCAGTCCTGCAGATTTTCCATAGAGATGTTGCTCAAATTAAAAGCTTGGAAAGTGTTGCAATAATATAGAATATATTGGTGTATATCAGACATAAGGAGAACATAAAAAGACTGACTAATTTAACTGATGAGTAAATTAAGCAGCGTGATTCCAGTTGAAATAACTGCACATGTAAAATCAGAGTGACTGGTTTAAAGGACATGGGGTATATTCTAATGTCACAGGAACCAAAACTGATCCAGAAAAAAAAACTGAGGATGTGTGCAAATGCCATTCCCAGAAGAGAAGCAGGCATTACAAGGTTTTCTATGAATGTTCTAGCGCAGTTTATACTTGTACAGCTAAGATATCCAAGTGTCTGGGAAGACAGAGTGATATGTATCATGGGAATGAGACCATGAATAGAAAGAATTTGGTAAAAAAAAAAAAAAAACTAGTTGCATGCTCAAGTATTAAAGTTCTACAGTGTGAATAAAGCTGTAGCATTCCATTCAGATGCCAGTCAAAATGATATAGGGGCAGTGATCCTACATGGGAATAGGTAATCTGTCTTAGGAGCAAGTCAGTGGTGGCCTTAACTGAAATGGAGCAGTTGGTAAAGTACTGCATGGCACCACCTGTCATCAGTGTGTGCCTGCAAACCCGGCTTTCCAAAACCCCATGTTTCTCTAACTTTTTTAATCTTTAGATTTTTTCCTATATCCTTTCACCATACCCTAACTGTATAAAACTATCCCTGCACTAAAAGAACTGTGCAGAAATTAACTGAGTTAAGCCCAATGGTCTGTGGACTACTAGGTCTTCAGGAGCCATGGGATTCTAGATGCTCTCAGGTGCATTTTAGAACTTTTTTCACACCTGATCTAAGGATGACCTGAACCACGATCATGGCTAAGGAAAGAAATTCAGTCTTATTTTTTTCTTTCAATGAAGAAATGAGTTGTAACCACTGCTTTTTCTGAAAAAAATGATTATATAGTAGATCATAATAAACAGAGAAGGCAAATCTTTATGAAGACACCTAAATCAGATCTGGGCAAGGTGTCTGCCTCCCTACTCCAAAAAAGTAAAGTAGTCATCTTCTGTGTTTCCCTCTTAACTTTGAATGTAAGTGAAGGGAAATTGACTAAAGTCATGTATTTTAACTTAACTGCCATCTTACATATACACATTATGCCTTCTTACCCCTACAACTGAAAGGCAGCCATCTTTTCTGTACCCTTTTATGTCAGATTGGGCCATGTGAAAAAAACAAATGGCAGTAACTATTATAAATTGTTTCTGTCTAATGTATTTACACAGTATGCTTCCTTATCCCTGCTTCCCCAAAATAGCAATCTGTATACATGTCTGTGAGGAAAGGGAAAAAATATCAGTTGCAGTTAAGTGTAGTGTATTCCAACTTGTTCCTAGATGCTACACTGTCCCCAAACTATGGAGACCTTTTGTGCACCCCAGTAAGGGCTGATTGTGAGGTGAGTTAAAGAAGTAATGGGCACACGGTTCCCAGCCCCCAAAAAGCTGTTCTGACCTGTGTACATATCTAAAGATTAATTGTGAGGAGAATTAATAATTTATACACTCTTCCTAACCCTCACACAAGCTCTAGCAGTGTTCAGTATGTGTCTGTTTTTAGATTTGATTGTTAGGAAAGTTGGCTATAGTGACTTTCTGTCCACATCTCTGAGCAGTGTTGGTTTTGCACTAGGCAGGGTCAAGGATAGAGGCCCTTACTAAGTGTCTGTCAAAATCAACTTACAGCTTGGACTGTGTGGGCCCACTAAAGGCCTTCAGCTGCAGTGAGTATCTAGATGTTCTGTGAGGCATTTTATGCCTTATTTTTTTTTAAATGAATGAGTTGTTTACTGATTTCTTTTTTTAACTCTTGTCCAGAAGAATTATGTATTTGCCTGCCAATATTGTTCGGGTCCACAGATACAAATCTTGTGCATTAGTTTCCACATACACAAGATGCACTGCTTTTTCACACACACACACACACACACACACACACACACACACACACACTGCCCCTGAAAAGCCAGGTCTGTCAAAAGATAGAACACCGACAGAAAATTTGTAGAATACCAGTTCACATTGGACATGTTTTTGGGGGCAGTGGAAAAGTCAGACCTCGTGGATGAACCCACACAGAAATAGTAAGAACATGCAGACTTAGTATGAAAGTAGCTGCAGCCAAGAAATCAACGAGAAAATCAAGCATGGTAAGATGGCTACTCACTGTGCCATAGGGCTAATGATCCATTGCCTAGGCCACCACAAATAACAAATGATTGTATTAAATACTGATATTTGACTGCAGTAGAAAATGTAATAAATGATGGCAAATTCATTACTGTAAAATACACTTCATCCCCCCACCACACACACACACACACACACACACACGCATGCACACACACACACACACACACACACACGCATGTGCACACACACACACGCATGTGCACACACACACACACACACGCACACACACACACACACACGCACACACACACACGCATGCACACACACACACACGCACACACACGCACGCACACACACACACACACACACAGGCATAAGCCATAGTAATTATAGATTTATAGTCATTTCAGTCAGTGCACTACATTGTGCAACACTACTCTTGCCATACCAGATCAGTGACCGATAACCATGATCAAACAAGTTTAAGTTGCTTTTACCACAAACCATCTCCATACCCATCTGTTACAGTCCTTTATTGGTTGTGGCAATAAGTAAATTGAGTAAAATATATTTGAAGTGTGTTTCTCAAGAACATGCAGTAACGACAGTAAAGTATTCTAGTATACTCACAAAAATTACACATTAGTTTTGAGAGCCAAATTAATGACCATTTAAGTGGTCCGTTATTTGCTTCTTCAGACATCCCTCCACCCAGCAATTTTTTGACTGTCAGACAAAAATGACCACAGTAATGCATTTTAACTTTGTTTCACACAAATAAGCCAAAGTATTCCAACTTATTTTACACAAATCATATTGGTCCTTGCAAAGCCAGAATAATGAGCAAAATACAGCAAGCATTAATTATGGTCCAGAGTCCACCTCCTACCCAGAAATATATCTTCTTTGCTGTCTGCTTACCTCTCTGATCTGTGACTATAATAGGTAAAATATATAAAAGATGGGTTTCAGTAATGTCTTTCCAACTCAGTTTTTACACAGAGTTGCTTGCTAGCCACAGCAAAGTACCCCATCAGCCCTGTAAAAATTGTTTACTTTAAAGGACTAAAGTCCTAGTCCAGCTGCATAGCCTGGAAAATTCAGGATAACAGTCAGTTGGTAGAACTGTCTATTGCACATTAAGTTCACTAATACTGCTTTCTGTGTTTTGTAGCTAATGTGATGCTAATGGGGCTTTTGACACCAATTGCATCTTGTACTGGTTTCCAAATTTTGCAGTGGCAGCACAAACACCAGCAGTGAAGAAACGCATCAGCTTGAGGCAGTGGGCTGTTTAAAGGCATTTGTATTCTTTGTCATATCTGACTCGGACAAATGCTTAAGTCAAAGCAATATTCCCAAACTCTACAGTCCCAAAATATCATTACACTCTACTGACAAATGTTGCTAAATCCAAGTCAAACAGTACTGCTGGAGACTCACTCTACTCCATCTCTTTCTCTCGAAAAACCTAGTATTCCACACTTTTGTGTCCTAGAATATTAGAAAACAAATCTTTCAAGCTACACTTAAAGGATCACCTGAAACACTTTGCTGTGATCTTGCTCCTGTCCTGGGAAAACCTAAATGCTGCTTCTCTCTCTCATCCTCTTTCTTGGGCCTCTGTACTCTCTCTCTATATACCCTACTCTATATACTCACAAAATGGCTTTCGTATACCTCCTGGTATAACCACAGTCTGCTCTACTCTTATTGTCAACCTCATAATTTACAATTTTTTTCCTTTCATAAAGCTTTGTAAAATTGCATTACATGTTAATTACAAATCGTCCTTTTTGTCCTCCGGTGTAACACTGTATGACATTTTTGTATTGCTATGTACTTTTTCCATGTTGGGTGTAAAAAATCTTTATCAAACCTAGACTAACTGATTGATTCTATACATCCACAACCCCTTTTCCCTTTTTTGCACATGGGGTTGGGATGTCAGTTCATCAGTGACAGTCATCTAGAGCCAGGGTTTACATTACTGGGTGGTATATTGATATATGAATCTAAAATGCATTTCTGCTTATTGTCTAAAATGTATTCACTGTTATTTTACAGTTTACTCATTTTATTGTGGAGCATTTCTCCCCAGCCTCTGCTGAAAAGAAGCAGCCTGTTTACCCAGTCGGACCATCCTAGTAAACAAATCCAGTAAATAAGTAAATCATCACATTGGCTGTCACTCAGCTTATGCTGTTGGATAGATTTCTTCTGCATATTTTTTGAGGGGGGTAGGCATGGTACTTTTGGTTTAAAATGAGGAGGGGGCGTGCACGTACCTCACCTTATGGTTCTGATATCAATGACAGAACTAAGGGCCCAGCAATGAGGGACCTATCAAGTGAATTGACATAATATTTATGTTGTGTCTTTCGGCTTTTAGGGGTCGCCACAGCGGAACTCCGGTCCGCTAATGATTGGCAGTTGATTTTTATGTACCGAGTTGCCAGCCCTGTCACACAGTCTTCAACGAAGGTACGCCCATTCTCGCATGTCTCCACGCAGAAGACGCTCTGAGTGTCGAACCGGACAGCGTCTTACTGTGAGGCAGCACCACCACCGCTGCCGATTTATATAGTTAATTTATCCTTTGTTGACCTGTTTAGTCCAACTAGGCTAGTGGCCTCTTTTTCAGGCGAGACCAGAGTTATTTATACTACTAGGAAAGATTTTTCCAGGTCATCAGGAAGCTGCTAGATGGCACTGAGGGACTCCTACATCAACAAGGAAGAGGCCTAAGAAAAGCAGCTGCATGGAGAAGGAGAAAAGCTGTGGAGAGTTTGGAGATGAAAAGTGAGAATCTGGAGAAAACTTTGTAAAGTATGGAGCTTTAGAATGTGAATAAAGATTCCCGTGTGGTGGATGTTACAAATGAGCAGTGTTTAGCTGTGTCCATGGATCAGGAATGAAGTGGTACAGAAAAAATTGTCATTGGGAGGACTTGCAGATTATGTTCTGTTAGTTAATAGAGAAGGATGATCCAAGTGATAGTTCTACTATTTCCTGGCGTGAGATGGCAGTTAACTTTTAAGAAGTGCTGAGGATGTTAATGTGGAAGAGGAACCAGGTGATGTGGCAACAGAGAATGCAGCAGTTAAAAAAAACTTGTGCAGCAATGACAGAAAGCAAAAGAGGAAAGCCGCAGCAACCTGAGAAGGTGTCTAGTTTTGTGGCAGCAGGTTATGCAGTGACTGAAGCCTATGCAGCATTGACAACAGGCAGAAAAGGAGAGCAGCAACAGACTAAAACTGTTCTTAAAGAAGAAGAGCAGACCAACTGTGAGAAAAAAAACAAAAAACAACACTAATATATATTATTATATATGGCACAATTTGGTAACTGTTTTGGGTATTTAAAGCTCCAGAAATTGTCTTTTATACATTCTGGGACAAACTTTTTTGACGTAACGTTTGAAACTAATGAAATTGCTACAACTGTGTACCAAAAAGAATATTTATTTGTGGGGCAATTATTCGTTTTCTAGTAGCAACATAAATGTTAAAAAAAATGTTACTTTGAAGTTTAGAACTGATGAACTGGAAGGAAGACGGTGTTAAAAATCCATACAGGGTCTGTTTGAAACTGTATATAACATTATGAAAATTAGAGGTGAGAGAAACTAATGGAATGGAGGGTGGAGGTAGGAAGCTGTGTTGAAATGTAAAAACATGGTGAAACACTTGCCAAGTCTTATTTTCCTGGCTGGTCAGAGGGACATTAAGATATGCTGGCCAGCCTAAATCGTGTTTCTTTTGTGGGGTCTTTTCTCATTTAATGAGTGTGACAAGGTATAATGTAATCAATGTGAGGAGAAAGGACGAAGGTGTGTGCCTAAACTTAGGTTGTGTTTAAAAAAAGACTTCACTTTTGAATGAATTGTCAAAAGCATATAATAATGAATAAGCAGGAGAAAGGAAAGAAAATGTACACAAGGAAGGGCAGCATGAGGCTGGGGAGAGAGTAAAATAGGTTATGAAGAAACTGTAGAAGAATAAAAAATATGGAGGAAAAAATAGAGAGAGAGAGAGCATGCAGGAAGGGAGGTCAGGAAAAGGGATTGGTACTAATATATATTTTAATGAAAATCTGATTCTGAGGACCAAGGATCATTTCTACATAAACACAAGAAGTAAATATTAATTTAGGGAAAGATTTAAAGAAAACGAAAGTTTAAAAATATTTCCCCTAAACTTAAAAAGAAGGAAAAGTAACAACTTTTGAGTACTTTTGGTAACTAGAACAGTATTATTAACACTATAAGAAAGATAGGGATACTAGAATGGTCTGCTAAATGTGATGTGGAAGTTATTCTGTTAAGAAGATGCAAGATTCCCGAAAAGTGAAGAAAGACTATAAACAGAAAAATTGTGGGATGGAGATAGAATATGGAACTTAGGAACTGAAATGTGTTCAGTTGTGGCTGTGTTGTGTTTAAAAAAAAAGTGAAAATACTATATGCAACATTGGTAAGGATGAGAAGGTTAACAACTATGGATGTGAGGTGAAGAGAACACATTTATAGAATTGTAGCATTATATGCATATATGATTAGCAAGGAAAGTGAGAACCTGTTTCATCAAATATTAGACTGTGGTGGTTAACATGAAATTTTTAATTTCGGGGGTCTTTGATGTAAAAAATACAGGAAGTAATAAAATGTGACAAATTAACTATGTGGAACAAAAGTCGGTGGACTTGGGGGGGGGGGGGCTTTGATCTGAAATTGGTTATTTTTTTATCATCAGAAGGTTTTGGGGGGTGAAGATGGTGATACAGTTGTGATTTTCAGACCATTTAGCAATATGGATAAAGGTAATGGAAGAAAGAGTACTTTAAAGTAAGAAAGAGAATACAAAGAATAAATGAGATATTATGGAATGAAATTGGAGACTGCGAAGTATTGCTTTTATGGAAGGATCATATAACCATGAAGGACTTCTATAAAAACTGGTCTGATGGACTGAATTTAGAAAGAAATGTAAACTGTTTCTTTTTTTCAATGGCAGGATGATGTATGAAAGAGAAGGTGAAGTATGGGGACATGTATAAAAATTTACAGAATAATACAAGGAAGTATTGTGATATGTAAAAAGAAATATGTAAAAGAAATACAGGAAAAAATAAAGCATTACTGTTGGGCAGAAATATTAAGTACAAGGAAGAAAGGCAGAAATATTGACTACAAGGAAGAAGGGGGTATCTGCATATTTTTGTAAAATAATAAAGGAGGATATTAGTATGAGGGACATGAAAAATGTAAAAGGAGAGGTAAAAAGAACACAAGAACAAATGAGTATTATAGTACAGTATGTGGAATGTGTTTTTTGTGTAAAAAAGAGGGAAAATAAGAGAAAATTGAAATTAAAATAATTCCAGAATGAGTTAAAGAACATTTTGAAAAATAAATTAGTGAATTAGACAAAGTACGTAGGTGATTCAGTATTAGACCCTGGTAGTATAGGGTGTAGAATGCACAAGAAATTAGTGGATTGGCAAAGAAAGTATTTTGTAAATGTACTAAATGAATGGTTGAAGGAATGGTTTAGTTATGTAAAATTATGCAGCAGGGTATAAACATTTATATGGAAGAAAATTAGAATAGAATAAAAAATGGAGACCCCATCACACTAAACACAGATTATACATTTTTTTACAGGAATAATACATATGCTATGGGAGGAAGGATGAATGATATTGTGGAAGAAAGTATATATGGTATAAAAGGGAAATGTCAGGAATTGTTGTTGGCTGTGAGGGGAAATTTGTGGATTATATAAGTAAAATGATATTAGCAAGGCATTTGATGTACAGTAGGACATGATGGTTTGTGGGATGTTATGGAGAAGTATAGAATACATAACAGAATTAAGGAGAGTGTGTATGTCAACGTATCAAAATAATAGAGTGAGAGTATTAGTGAATGGATAGTTGAGTAAAGAAATATGTATAGATTATGGTATAAGACAAGGATGTCCCATCAGGGAAATGTTTGCACTGGTAGTGAATGTGATATTAAATGAAACATCTTATAAAATATACTAGATGTGTGATGCAGAAGGAGATGGTGATTCCAGTACTCTTGACATATGCAGGTTATATAGTTATAGTCATTAAGAACAAAATATGAATGAGGGAAGTGTTGGTTTGTCTGAGTAGATGTTGGAAAGGAAATGGGAATGAACTTGAATAAAGACAAAGGTAAGGTTTTGAGTGATGTCTTGAATATTGGGGAAGGGTATTTTTCAATGAATGAGGTGTCTTTACTTGTGAAACAGTTTGAGAAAAATGATGTTATGATGCAGTTGGAGGGTTTGATAAAGGAAATGAAAGAAACCAGTCTTCTGTGGAGGACGTATAGATTAGTATTCAGGAAAAGGGTTTATCTGGTGAAGTCTGTATTATGGGAAAATAGCATACATGTCAAATGTTTATATGATCCCACAAAAATATGAAGAGGATACTGTGCAATTGGTGTTTTCTTTCATGTGGGTTTCAAGCTTAAACCCAGTGAAAAGAGGTGTATGTTAGTGAAGATGAATTTTGATTTGGGTTACTAAATCAGTTGTTTTGCTTCTTTAAACTTGTATAGAATATTATAGTAAGTAAAGGAAGAGAATGAGAAATTTGATGGTAATAATGTTTAAATATCAAGAAAAATACTTGCACGGAAAATAAAAATTGTTAATATAGAGAAAGATAGAAGGATTGTGTAATAGATGAAACACTGTTATGTAAATCTATGGGAAAATGTACCAGACTAGGTGATTAAAGCCTTTAAAGTCAGGAAAAAGTGGTGTACCAAGTTAGTGTCAGGATTTCCTATGGAGATGAGTAATAAATAAATTATCAGTAAAGGGGAATGTGCCATATAAAAAAAAAAGTTGAAAGTGTGTGTTTATTGTGTGTGGAGGAAGAGGCAACAGAGCATGTTTTTTTTTTTTTTTTTCTGAAATGTAAGAGTGGTGAAACTTGGGAAGAAGTTGTTTGAAGAAATTATTCTGAGAATATTAGTGACATAAACAATATAAATATGAACATGATTATGTATGGATATTATAAAAAGAAAGACTGTGAAGAAGAGTAGATAAGAATTTATTTTATGTAATATGGATTATTTGGAATGAAAGATTAAATGAAATGTGTAATGGCCAATGGAGTTTGAAAAATATATTGCAGAAAATTAAATTACAGTTGTGGAAGAAGTGAGGGTCAATTACAGAAGAATAACAATGAAGATGTTTCAAGAAAATTTGATGAGTAGTACAAAAATATGTGTGTATGTGCCTGTAAATGTGCACAGTTTGTACATATCTAGATGTATAAAGGTGTTTTTTTTTTTGTTTTGTAAAATAGTGGTCTCTAGGTGCCATGGGATCTTTTACATCCACCTGAGCTACCACCAGCTTAAGCAGATGGTACCTCGATTTAACATCCCGTCTAAAGGAAGACACTCAGGAATGTGGCACCCCTCTGTGCTACACTGCAGTGTCAAATCTGTCTACTTGGTGTGGAAATAGAACCCACAACTCTCTGCATGAAAGGCGTGTGTGTTACCTTTTGCTCCACTAACACTGTTTTAATAAGAATGTTATTTCTGGATGATTTCCTGTGTGTCTAGCATCATGTTTGAGTTTGGTCAATTGCAGATGTGCCGTTGTGCTTTTAGTGATTAATATTTTATGAATTTGAGTAATTTGTAAGCAAACTTTTGCAGTTTTACATTACTGGTTTTATTATCTTACAGTTTACTGATTTATACTTCACTTTGTGGTTGTTAAAATGTGTTTCATTAATTGTCAGCTGCTGTAATTTTCATTTCAGTGTTGAATTTTCTTTACTTTGAAATCATAATGATAGTTTTGAGCCTTGACGATCGCTTGTCCATTATCAAGCTTGCAGTATTTTCATTCTAACAGGACATTTCTCAGAATATCCCTGTGATTTATTAACACCTACACCGTGTACACTTGTGAACAGACAACACATGCATAACTCGCACCTTCTTTCTTGTAATTTTAGCTCTCCTATTGATTTTCTTGCAGCTTTAAATACTGAGGGAGATTCATAAAGGCTACCACAAAGTATAGACTACGGGCAGGATTCACGAAGGCTTACACGGAATTTAAGAGTAGTGTAAGCCTCCGTGTAAGCCTCCCGATCCAGGAACAGCCCAAACCTCCATGTAAGAGACAGCTAAAACGTCTCTTACACGGACTGGGCGTGGAAATGCTCAATACCTCATTTGCAGCTCAAAGATATGCAAATGAGGTATTTGAGTGATCCAGGAAGCCCAAAGCAGTCCGTGTAACGGACGTTTTAGCTGCAGAAATGTACTCAGCTGACAACTGAGTACATTTCTGCAAAATTGACAACGGAGCTATGTCAGCTCCAAATAAAGGGTGCATATGTGTCATCTAGCATGCCAATGGCCAAATGTGGCCATTGGCATTAAAAATTGATGCAAAATTATTTAAAATAACTTTTTTTTTTGGGGGGGATTTTGATGTTTAACTGCAGCGCACACCCGCGCAAACGGGGTGCGCTGCCTAAAAGTGAAAACCGAAGCTTATAAGCCCACAATTGTGGGTGTTATGTATTACATGGAATGACAATGCAGGGACTAGCAGACCAAAAACAATATGGCCACCGTGTAGTGGTTGCCAAGGGGGGGAAGCTCAGTGTAAGAGATGTAACTAAGCATTACTAGGCAATCCTATGTAAATGAGGGTTACAATACTGAATCACACTGCCACATAGGTAATGAGCACTTTCCGAGTAGTGTAAGAGTTACAGAAGGGGGAGGAATAGAGTAAGAGGTAGGTGACATCACGGGGGGGAATGATAGAAATAAATGTATCACATTGGAGGGCAGTGTAACGTGACAGATGACAGACAGACATCAGGGAGAGAGGTGTGTCCCAACAGAACACTAGTAAAGTCAAGAAATAGAGGGTGCACAATATCCCTACACTCAAACGTTCTTGATATACGTGCATGCGCGCGTGTAAGGCAGGTTCATGTGGGAGCGTGTTGCAAACCGTTTACAACGGTTTGCGCGGGCGTGCACGTGTGTAAGGCAATGTGCGTGCGTTTTACCATGAATCAGCCCAGTTCAAACCGTGTAAGGATGTGTGCACGCGTTTAAGTCACTGTGAGCGTGCTTATGCTGGTGTGCACATTGCTCCCCTTGAGGAAACAGAGAGGAAAAAGGAAACAACCAGATTACAAGGAAGATGCCAGAGGATACTGCTGGAGTTAATTGGTGATAACAATTAGAAGCAGGCAATTACACAGGCAGACTAGAAGCCCAACCCAGCACTTAAAACACCACTGCAAACAGCAGTGCAGGGTGTTTCTCTCAAGAGATACTGCAAGAAAGGAGTAAGCTATCAGAATTGAAAACTGAAAAAGCTGAACTCAGAGCAGAAATGCTAGGGGCTGCCATAGCTGTTATAATCAGGCATAGGTGAATTGCTGAGGGTGGTGACAATGCAGATGCTGACAGACAACCCAGAGTGAGGAGAAGGAGAAGAGTATACAGGCCTAGGGTCACCTACCATGGGTTACATGAGCTGGAGATAGTAGAGCGCTACAGAGTGGACAGAGACCTTCTGCAGCAAATTGTTGAGCTCTGCAGGCCACGTCTCACACACAGAACCAACAGAGGGGAACCCATCCCAGTGGAAACCAAGGTATGTGTTGGCCTAAGAATACTAGCAACAGGTACTTTCCAGAGACCAACTGGTGATATGATGGGGATATCACAGGCATCAGCCTCCAGGGTACTGCACCAGTTCCTGGATGCCATGTCAGCACATGTCGGTGATCATGTATATTTCCCCAATGCCCGTGAGGTATTGGCCAGCAATATGCATCTCTTCCAGCAAATAGCGGGATACCCTGAGGTACTGGGTGCAATAGACTGCACGCACATACGCATCAAAGCACCAGCCAGTGAGCGGGGTAGAGCCTATATTAACCGCAAGGGATTCCCCTCCAACTGCCAGGTCGTGTGTGATGCCCAGGGCATAATAATGAACGTGTGTGCTGGCTGCCCTGGGAGCTACCACGATTCCCACATCTGGCATCTGACGTAGCTGTACCAATCATTTGCCAGTGGGGACTTCCCACACGGACACCTAGTGGGGGATGCAGGTTATGCACTTGAGCCGTGGCTATCAGAAATGCACACACACCTGAACAGGAATGCCATAATGAGGCACACGCACAAACACATAATGTCATAGAGTGTGTGTTTGGGCTGCTCAAGTCACGGTTCTGGTGTCTGGACACATCTGGTGGAGCCTTGCAGTACACACCAACTACATGTACCCAAATGATCATGATATGTGCTATGCTACATAATATGATCCTGCGGAAACAGCTGCAGCAGGACCAGCATAGGGCTGGGCCAAACATACCCCCACCATTGCCAAGGCCACCACAGGCAGAGGGTGACTCGGAGGAGGAACAACCTGACCTTGCCCCAGTAGGCAGAAGGAGGCGTGCCCAGTATGCCCTGGCCTTGGCAAAGAGGCAACGCATAGCACATACACTGGCTCAGTAGGAACACTGGGACTGATACCCCCTCCGACTCACTCATATAGTAACAGGGACGCCTAACATGACACAACCTGCTTCCAAACATGTACAGGGAGTGTAGTATGTGCATCCGACAGAGGCAGCCCTGCAGCACCACCTGAGGCATGAATGCCATGTGTTAAGTAATGTAACATCATGTACCATATGCACACCTGAGGACCCTGACTAACATCCACCCTCACCAATCATGAACCACAAAAACACAAACCCACCTTCATAGGTACCACAAGGGATAGGAACCTAGATGTAATGCTACCCAATGCCAGAAGTATAAACAGCAAGATGCGTGCAGTGTAAACGCACACAGTATAGAGAATGTAGATATCAGTGCTGTAATAGAAAACCGGGTCAAAGCCCACATCAACACCCTAACACTACCAGGTCACACCTCATACAGTGATGTACAGCTGCAAAACATGGAACAAGCTACAAAACGAGGGTGACTAGCAATAAATGTCATGGATAACCACACCCCCATGTTGGTACCACAACAAGAAGCAGCATGGATTAGCCATGGTCAAATACCAATGGCTAAAACTACCTACTACTATATAGCTTGCTGCAGACCACTGTCCTAATAGCAGGAACTGCACCAGGCCTATGTTGGAATACATGAAGATATCAAGCCCCCCAAACCACATTATATTGCTTGACTGAAAATACCTACACATACACCATAGTTTCATAGTTTACTACTAGGCTATCTGCCCTAGTGCATGTATAAGCCTAGCCATAGTGATGTGGCTATTGCCACCCCTTATAGTGGTAATAAGTGTACAGAATAGATTCCGAATATTGTGCCTCTGACTTAGTAGTGACACATTATGACCCCCTTACTTAATCGAATAAGTTTACTGTCCCTCTGTCTAGTAGTGACACAGGGAGGACCCCTGGGATAAACCTACGATCTCACATCCACTTGTCCAGATTTCTCTTGAAGAGAGTCAGTGAGGGACTCTGTCTAACATGAACTGGGATTCTGTGCTAGAGTGTGAGAAGCCCCTGAGTTATGACTGTCCCTCCAGCATGTCCTATACATGTATGTGCTGAGGTTCAAATCTTTAGCTCTCATGGTTCTGGTGGATTTGAATTGCTTGCAGTGGAGCATGTCCACCAAATCCTGATTGGACATGGTCTTGTATGTCAGGCATAGGTCACCTGTAAGTAGGCGGTATGCTACTGAATAAAGCTGGATTTTCTTTAGTCTGGAAGCATATGACATGTGTTGTAGACCCTTGATCCTCTTGGTAAGGTACATTTGGAGTCTCTCCAGCTGTTGCAAGTGCTGGGTGAGGTACATACCAAATGGGGCTTTGTATTCAATCATGGGCCTGATAAGGGAGAAGTATAGGGGTACAAGGACCTCCTTTGATCTGGATGGAAAACACTTCATGATAAGGTGGGCAAGTTAGAAAGTCTTTCTAACCACTTTGGCAACATGGGTGTCAAACGAGAGGTCACTATCTACATGGGTCCCCAGGTGTCTGATTTGTTTTCTGTGCTCAGTGGGTTGCTGTCTGTGTTAATTTGTGGGTACTTTGTTCCTCCCAAAGGGGATGACTACACATCAGTTGCATTCAGTTTCAGGCCATGATTCCGGCACCAGCTATCTGTTTTTGTGAGGGCATTCTGTAAGATGTGTGTGCCGGCTGATGTATTCACTATGGTGCCTAGGTTGCAGTCATCTGCAAACTGTCAGCCACAACCCTCCTATGTTTGCTTTCACATCTGAAAAGTAAATGCCAAATAAGAGGGGTCGTAGGACAGATCCTTGTGGGACACCACTTGTGACTGGCTTTGAATCTGACAAGGCACCTGCAATGTCTACTTTATGGGTTCTGTTTCTTAGCCATTTTGCAACCTATCCTGTGACGTATGGTTTTATATTTCAGCTGTTGAGCTTGTCTATGATGCCTGAGTGGGGTATTGTGTCAAAGGCCTTAGCCAAGTGCAGGTAGGCTGTGTGGACCGCTTAGCCCTCATCAATGGCCCTACTGACAGTTTCATAGTAGTCAACTAGGTGCAAAAGGCAGGATCTGCCCTGTACAAAGTTGAACTGGGTGGGATCAAGGGTCTGTAGGTCACCAATGTCTCTGTTTAAGAGCTCCATAATGACTCTTTCCATTGCTTTGCAGACAAGGCTGGTTAAGCTTGTGTGGTGGTAGTTCCCAGGGTCTGTGGAGGCATCTCCTTTGTGGAGTGGGACCACTGTTGCTGTACGCCAGTGTTCAGGTACATATCCTGTAGCAAGGCTAAGGTTAAATAGCATTTGTATATACGGGTTTAGCTCCTTCTGGAGTTCACGTAGCACGCAACTGGGGATACCATCAGGTCCCATTGATGCTGTGTTTTATGTCTTTGCTGAGTGCGGCTCTCACATGGACATCTGAGATGACAGTGAGGTTACATTCAGCTGTGATAACTATCGTCTTTTGGGGGTGAGGGAGGGGGAAAATTGCACTGAACCTGTCTGCCAGAATGTTGCCAATATCTGTCAGGTCACTGAAATTTATGTTGTTGTGTACCAACTCTGAGCATATCTGAGGGTTCCCACCCAGGTTTCTGACATAACTGAAGAAGGCATTGTGGTTATCTTTATTGTCTTTGGTGATTTTTGTCTCAAAGTTGACCTTGGATGTCTTTGAGAGAATGTAGCTTTTTACTAGTGCTGCTCACAGCTGCCTTCCCTTTAGGAGATTTAGCTTCTGTCTTGCATTAGTATCCTTCATCTGTTATACAGTTTGTTTATGGCTGGGGTCCACCAGACAGGCCACTTTCCCTTGGTGGAGAGGGTCTTGGTTTTATATGTGATTGCATGGTCCATGCTTTCTTGGAGATGTCCGTAGAAAGCGTCTGTGAAGGAGTCACCATTGTGTGTTGTGGTTTCCACTGGCCCAGTGGGCTTAAAGGATACCATCTCAGTCTGAAGAAGTGTGAAGTCAGCTTTTGAGACGTTTGTCACTATACTCTTTGTATTATACTAGCACCGACACATTTGTAGATCATTTCCCAGAATCCATCAAACAAAATGGACATGCAAAATCTAACACTTCCACAAGAGGGGTAAGCATACTGGATGTGATAATCAGAAATATGTGTACTGGATGTCAAGATGAGAAGTATATCCCTCACTGGTAAGACCAGACCATAGAGTAATCACACTGCAGTTACACATCCCGACCCCAGTCCCTGGCCAGAATACCACAGTGAAACACATGTATAAAGCATAGCTTGCACCCCTACAAACCAATGTGGAATCCATGAAAGGCCCTGTGCAAGTCCAGAATATGGGACACACTGCAGAACATGTTATACAGGCATACCATGAGCACAGCCAAGAGTGCTTGGAGTCTGCAATTACAAATAACAAGACACAATGCCATACACCCAGGCATCTGGCATGCTGGACTCCAGCAATTACTAAACCATTGAAGAGAATGAGGAAGCTACCACATGATAGATCAAACATAAAAAGTGAAGTAATCAGTGATCACTAGTATGGCAATAAAATGTGTCCACACATACAATCCACTAAGGCCAGGCAAAACAAGTAGAATCTGTGAATCCAGAGGCAATGTGACACCTGTCCTAAGTACACACACAACAACTCACCCCAATAAATACAAATATATGTGATAGATGCAACCAGGTAGCCAAACCGGAGCCTGAGCACCCCCAAATCAGTACTGTCAAAACTAGTCAGTAGGACAAGGTAACCACATACACCACAAACCCAGTCCCACATAGACCTACAACGACTGTAAACCAAACACATAAACACAAAAACATTCCCAGAGGCCCTAATTACAAACACACAACACCAACACAAGCCTCCAAAGCAGACACCCAATAAAACAACCTCCAGACATAGCACATGTAACATAGTACACAAAGCTGGTGTGCCAAACAGTCACAGGACAGAAGGAGAAACAACATGCCTGATACAGTTGTAATAAGTGACTCCATAGTGAGACATGCTGCTGTTCCAGGGATGGCTTGCACCTGTTACCCATGGGCGTCTGGATATTGCCTAAGGCTTTTGCAACCTACAGAGATCCTTTTGTAGGCAAGGCCGTAAAGACTAACCCACCACCATAGAAAACAAAACTGGAAAGAAACAGAAGGGTAATGCTGATCAATGCCAGACGTGTAAACCTCAATATGCATGCTCCTGAGGCCCTCCCCAGTATGGAGAACATCGATGTCTGTCCAGTGATAGAAACCTGCTGCAAGCCTCGTGACAGTACACCAGCACTACCAGGTAATACCACATATCATGTGTTATGGCCACAAAGCCTGGAACAAAACATAAAAGGAGGGTGAGTATCCATATTCAGCACAGACACCTATATGTCCAGTTAACTGACAATGCTTACGTCATTGCAGTCCTCCCATGTGCAACTAACCGTAGGCAAGACTGCTGTACAGCCTGTAGCATGCTACAGACCACACTCTCACACACAGGAACCCCACCCCGCTGACCTGAAGACAGTGGACAGTATGAATGTACCACCAAATACAAAACAAGGTACACACAAATTACCACATAGGTAGTAAACCATTATGTATGGAAGGAGTAATCAGGGACCTAGTGACAAGTGGACAGTAACCTGTTATGTGACAGTCACATCGCCAATTTGGCTAGGAAGACTGTCTATATTGGACACTGTATCATGAAAGGATTCACATCTACATCAACAAAGGTCATTGTGCCCCTATACTGTTCCCTTATCAGACCCATAATGTAGTACAATGCCTCATTTGGGATGTACATTACCTGGCACCTGCAGCAGTTAGACCTCAAAGGTACCTCACCAAGAGTTAAAAAGGGTCTCAAATATATGTCATATGCTGCCTGGCTGTAGACACAACAGCTGAATGCAGTCACATACTGCCTACACAGAGGCATTGTATGTCTGTTGTACAAGTCCATGTCCAACACAGAAGTAATGGACATGCTCCACCCCAGAAAACTCAAAGCCATCGGAGCTGTGTGAGTCAGAGATGTCAACCTCAACACACAATCAAATAGGATGTGCTGGAGGGACAGATACCTAACCCTGAGGCTCTCCACACCCTGGAACAGAATACCACTACATGTTAGGCAGAGCCCCTCACTGACCCTCTTCAACAGGACGTTGGCAAAATGGATGGATGATTGTAGATTGTAGATGTACACTGGGGGTCTTTACTGTGTCCTGTCCAGACAGAGGCACAGCTAGGTAAATCATAAATGGCCATAATATTCACATAGCAAGGGGTGGCAAAAGCCACACACACTGTGGCTAGGCTTACAAATGCCCTAGGGTGGATAGCCTAGTATGAACCAATTGATACAAATTGTACAGGACACTAAGGATAATCCCAAGGCTGCTGCAACTGATGGTAGGAAGCGTGTTGTGAATTCCCAGATATGCTCTGGATCACACAAATATTACAAACAACATACCAAACACACACACGTATTGGCAACATACATCCTGACAGGTGCAGTGCAACCCCATAATGCAAAATATCTTTCCCAGCAGACTGCTGCCTCCCTGACATTGTCAGCCTTACCACAGCATATGTACCCAAAGAGCAGTGTACAACAACAGTGGTCGTTCTCAAGAAAGGTGTCGCCTGAATGGATACTAAAAACAACCACCACAGAATCCTGAGAAGCTTGGTCTGCACAGCTATGGAAAGGATCAGCATGTACCGCAAACATAAAGATATTGGGGATCTATTGACACCCGACCCTAACCAGTGTGGGTTTATTAAGTGCAGACCCTGCCCCTAAACATGTGTGACTCAGTTGAAACAGTAATTGAGGTCACTGATGAGGGCAATGTGGTCCACATAGCGTAGCTGGACCTTGCAAAGCCTTCCATACAATACCCTACGTGTTCAATATAGATATGCTCACCAGCTTATATATACACCCCTATGTCACTAGAGGGGTTGCAAACCAGACCAACGACAGAACTGACATGGTCAGACATGCTGCAGCCATGTCAGACTACAAATCACATATAACGGGTATCCCACAAAGCTTGGTCTTGGGACCTTCCCCTTCTGGTATATATGCCCCATAGGTACAGGCCAACATGTAAGGACTGTGCCTGAACATGTTTGCAGAGGACTACAAACTGCCCAACATATCTGACACTCCAGCTGACACAAGCATCCCACAAAAGGGCCACATAGAAACAGACAACTGGTGCCATAGCCATGTCACCAAGTTAAATGGAGAAAACTGTATAGTCAACCTCTGTGGATATACAGTAAGTGACCACCAATTACCACATAGGTGTTAACCCATTACATACTTAACATGTAATGACAGACCTGGGTACACAAGGTGATAGATATCCTGCATTGGACAAACATGTGGCTGTAGTGTTAACAGAAACAATCCATATACCAACCTAATCATGAAGGTTATGACATCTAGATAAGGGGAGGTCATTGTGGTTCTGCAGTTATCCTTCATCAGCGTTACAATTGACTACAACAGGCCCTGTGGGGTGTACCTCAGCAGACACCTCCATCAACTGTAGAGTCCACAACAGTACCCCACCAGGAGTATCACAGAGCTTGAACAGATGTAATGTGTTGCCTGATTAAACAAGAGTGCAACTCCACACACTGCCATGCTGGCCACCCAGACGCAAGCTGTGCCTGATGTAGAAAGCCATGTCCAAGCTGGAATCAAGGAACATACTGCACCTTGTACAATCTGAATGGCAGTGAGCTATGCACATGAGGGACCTGAACCCCAGCACTGATATACATAGAACAAGCTGAACTGCATTATCCATAACACAGAAGCCACCCCCACGCATGAGTAAACTACTAGTACAGGTTATCCATAGAGTCACTCATTGATTCTCCTCAACAGGAATCTTAATGAGTGGATGGGAGATGGTAGGTCTACCCTGGGTATCACTGTTATGTCACGGGTAGACAGAGGCACAGTATACTAAACATGACATATGTCCTGGCAAACTACACTTACAATGTGTTGAAGGACAAACACACTCTCTGACTAGCATTAGAAATGGCCTAGGGCACATCGGTAGTGTTTGCCAATGTACACCTATGTTGTGGAATACACTACTGATGTTGGACGAGGCTGTTGTAAGTAGTTAATATCTGAACATAATGCAACATGGTCAGATGTCCACAACTGGACCCTAACCAGGCTGTTGTGCTCACTATGGAAATGTAAAGCAGTGATAGGACTAAAGCCCAGGATACTGTCCACCACAGTGAAAGTACTGAACCACTACACTATACAGTACTACCGTGTTAGGTCAGTATGAACGGATGTTGACAATTGTATGCAAAGTATCCCATACAAACCCTGCAGGCACAGTATAATCCCTGTTGTGTTCACACAAAAAGCATTTGGACAGTAACTACACAACATGACACAGAACACACAACCATAAACAGGAGATATTTGTTGAAGTTCACACCCATCCACAAATGTGATGGGCTGCAGAGTTCAACATATGGAAAGCTCACACTGTGCATGCTCACACACTTTGATAAATGAGACATCTTTCACACAACATGCCATGGGAAGGCTGAACTGGGCATGCTCACACACTTAGTCCAAATATCAGTTTAGCATTTTGCCACATATCTGGTATATGTATGTGTTATTCCAGTAACCAACAACATTATAGCAATCTGTCCAGTGCTCACACTTAAATGACTACAGAGACATACATGATATAGTGGATTTACACCATATGCAAACTTCGTCCACAGATACACAAGTTGTTCATACAAACAGGAAATGTTATGGCAATAAAGACCTGCAAACAGTCTATCAGCAACAAATAATGTGCATCTGACAGTTAAACATATGGGTGTAGAGGCCAACACTAGGCTGTTTGCCCTAGGGAATGACAGCTTATCCAGAGTGTGTGTGTGTGGGTGATTGTGGTTGGTCTGTGTGCAAGTCTGTGTGAGGGAAATGTTCCTTTTAGCAACTGGGAAAACACACCACAGGATGCTCATTCCCCTTTCTAAACACTGATGATGTGAGCACCCTATAAGTATATCAGGAGAAAGGAAATCTCCCAGTAATTCGAATAGCATGCTCTGCTAATGCGTCCGTCTCCAGTGTCATAACTTAGTTAGGTAGGGGTTTGAATCCAGCAAGTGGCAAGTGTGTGTGAAGGGGGGTTAGTGTGTGTGTAAGTTTGTATGAAAGGAACATCCCTTTTGGCAACTGTGAAAACACACCACAGGATGCCCATTCCCCTTTCTAAACACCGATGATGTCAGCACCCTATAAGTATATCAGGAGAAAAGAAATCTCCTAGTAATGCGAATAGTGCGCTCTGCTAATGCGTCTGTCTCTAGTGTCATAACATAGTTAAGTAGGGGTTTGAATCCGGCAAGTGTGTGTGAAGGGGGGTTAGTGTGTGTGTGTAAGTTTGTATGAAAGGAACATTCCTTTTGGCAACTGGGAAAACACACTACATGATGCACATACCCCTTTCTAATCAATAGCACAATTATATATGGCTTGATTCCAGACATGTCACGTGTGTTTTGCTCACACAGAATGCCCATGTGTCCGGTTTGTTTCTCACAATAATGCATGACATCAATTAAACCAGTTATGGCAATGCACACATGATGTATGTGTGTGGCACATACACAGATGTACCTGTGACCTTCAATAGTTACCGTGTGTGATGCCTGCCACATGTGAATACATGGTATTTGCACTGGGTAACATTATGACTGTGGTCTTCTGTGCAGGTGCTGCATGTGGGATGTGTATATACAGTGTGAGATGTAGATGCTATCAACCTAGTAGTGAGGGATACACACCTGGTCTGGGGCATATAGTCTACATGTTGATGAACAGGTGCTGCATGTTTTCACCTGTTGTGGGAGTGGTAAGAAGTTGTTCCATAGCAATGCAGTGACTGCATGCTAAGAACCTTTCAGCTAGGGTGTTGTAGCTACAGTAATTCATTAGCATTCAGTAATATGTCAGCATTCCTGGTGAGGGTATGATGCCAACCAAGGTCAGGGTTCTACCAGCCTGTGCCACTTGCTCAGTGAGCCCTTCCGTGTTCCCTATCATGTATTCCAGTGAGGGACATCACACGTCAGCTGTAGTGGCATGGACCATGACTGAGTCATATGTGTCCATGCATCTGACTGACCTGTATGCTTGTGTTATGTGGTGGACCATAGTGCCCCATGAGCATATCACTGTGACCTTCACCTTGTCCAGCCTGGTGAGCATGACCTCACTGTACTGGACAATAAAAGTACCTAACACAACTGCAGCAGGAGTGTTGTATAGCTGTACAGATTGTGCTTGTTTGGCACACAGGATTTGTGTGCTATGTGTTATGCGTGCAGTGTTCAGGGCTAACGTATGCCTGTGTGCCAGCTGCAGAGGTGTCTGCCACTCAGGCAGGATGCCATTCTTAGACTCCACGAATGACCCGGTGTGTTCCCGTGCTTGTATTGCTGTCAGTGTAGGTCTACATCAGACTGGTATTGCAGTCACTTTAGTATTTCATGCCACCTGACAGGTTATGCCAGTACTGGGTTCAGAGTGCTTAGTCCACAGTTTGGCTATGTGTTTCCATCTCATACATGTGTTGTACATCCATGGGTAGGGGATAGGGTTGACTGTGTACATGTGACAGCTGTGACATTACTACATGACTCACATATTCCACAACTGTACCATAGAGGTGACTGACAACTGACCTTTGCACATGCTACCATAGTATTGAGATTGCATTGGTGATTAAGAGCACATAGGGCCAAAGGTGAACAAGATACATAGGTTCATAGGTTCATACTAGGCTATCTGCCCTAGGGCGTTTATAAACCTAGCCAGAATGTGTGTGGCTTTCACCATGCATTGTAAATCTATCTTGCTATGCCCTTTTCCAAGGTTAGTATACTGTGCCTCTGTCTAACAGTGACACATGTGATACCCAGGGTAAACCTACAATGTCCCATCCAGTCGTTAATATTCCTCTTGAAGACCGTCACTGAGTGACTCTGCCTAACCTGTATTGGGATACTATTCCAGAGTGAAGGGAGCCTCTGAGTTATGAATGTGTCCCTCCAGCATGTCCTATGTTTGTCACTCCTGAGGTTCAAGTCTGTCCAGCGTGTAGCTTGATGGGATTAGGATATTCTGAGGTGCAGCATGACCATTACGTCAGGGTTTGACATGGCTTTATATGTCGGGCACAGATTGCCTATGAAGAGGCAGTATGCCACTGAGTAGAGCTGCTGTTTCTTTAACCAGTCAGTATGTGACATATGTTTGAGCCCTTTGATCCTCTTGTTGAGGTACTTTTGTGGTTTTTCCAGTTACTGCAGGTGTCTGGTAAGGTGCATGCCGACAGGGGAATTGTAGTCAATCATGGGCATGATGAGGGATGAGTAAAGAGGTACAATGTTCCCCCCTGATCTACATGTGAATCCCTCCATGATGAGGTGGCCTATATAAACTGTTTTTCTAACCACTTTGGCCATATGGTTGTCAAATGAGAGAATGGTATCAACTTGTGTGCCACAAGGTCCGTAATTCCTTCTTCTGTACTTAATGGATTAACACATGTGGTACTTTGTGGTCACTTTGTTTTTGCTAAAGGGGATGACTATACACTTTTTGGCATTCAGCTTGAGGCCATGGCTGTGACACAAGTCGTCTGTTTCTAAGAGGCTCTTTTGGAGGATGCGTGTGTTGGCTGGAGAGTTGATCATGGTGTCCAGTTTGCAGTCATCTGCGACTTGCTCAGCCACAGTCCTTCCATGTTGGCCTGTACCTCTGATAAATATATACTGAACAAGACAGATCCCAGGGCTGAGCCTTGTGGGACACCACTTGTAACTGGTTTTGAGGCTGACATGGCTCCAGCAATTCTAACCATGTGTGTTCTGCCCTTGAGCCACTGTGCAATAACCATAGTGACATAGAGGTTAATATGTACACTGGTGAGCTTCCCTAGAATGCACAAGTGGGGTATTGTATCAAGGGCTTATGCTAGGTCCAGGTAGGCTGTGTAGACCACCTTCCCCTTGACAGTGGCCTTGGTGACTGTTTCAAAGAAATCAAACAGGTTTGAGAGGCAGGATCTGCCATTGACAAAGCCAAACTGTGTATGATGCAGTGTCTGTAGGTCCCCAATATCTATATTTATGAGGTTCATGATGATCCTTGCCATAGCTTTGCAGACCAAGCTATTCAGACTTATGGGGCGATAGTGTCCTGGATCCGTTAAGGCACCACCTAAATGTAGAGGGACCACTGTTGCTGTACGCCACTCTTTGGCCACATATAGTGTAGTAAGACTGGGATTGAACAGTAGTGTTATGTCTGGGTGTAGCTCTTCTTGGAGTTCATGTAGGACACAGCCTTGGACACACTGTCTGGTCCCATTGATGCATTGTTTATTGCTTTGGAGAGGGCAGCTCTTTCCTGAGCATCTGAGATGTCAGGGGGGCAGCACTCTTCTGGGAGAAATATTTGCCCTTTTGGTGTGGAGGGGGGGAGAAGTTAGCAGTGAACCTGTCCACTAGGATGTTGGCAATGTCTGTGTGTTTGGTGTTTCTTTTGACGTCTTGGACTACCTATGAGCATGTCTGGGAATTACCACCCAGGTTCCTAACATAACTAAAGAAAGCCTTGTGATTATCCTCAGTGTCTTGTGGAATCTTCTCTCAAAGATGGCCTTAGACAATCTTATGAGTGCCTGTAGTTTTCTTCTAATACTCATCACTGATGCCTTCACATTTTGGAAGTTTGTTGTATCATTTAGTAGCTTCATCCTTCTATTGTATAGTTTGTTTATGGCTGGTGTCCACCACACAGGATGTCTGCCTTTGGAGGATTGGATCTTGCTTTTATTTGGGATTGCATGATCCATGCATTCCTGAAGGTGTCCATAGAATGCCTTTATACAGGTATCTGCAGTCTGGTCCATATTTTCAACAGGCCTGGGGGCTTTGAAGGTTTCCACATCATTTATGAGGAGTGTGAACATGCTTTACATGAGTTGTTGACTGTATTCTGTGCAGGGGGTGGCCTTGGGATGTGGATATCCAGTGAGATTAGTTTATGGTCTGATCTTACCAGTGAGGGATACACTTCTGGTCTGGAGCATAGAGTCCCCATGTTGGTGATGATCAGGTTCAGTATGTTTTCCCCTCTTGTGTGAGTGGTAACAAGTTGTTCCATAGCATTTTGGTATATAAATTCCAGTAATCTTTGGGCTAGGGTGTTGGAGCTACAGTCATGCTCCCAGTCTGTTTGGGTAGTTTAACTCACCCAATATAATGGTGTATGGACAGACCTACATATTTCCAACTGTTTTCAGGAAGGCCAAGTGCGGTTCTTGTGTTTGTGAGGGTGGTCTGTAGCAGGCTATAACCTGGAAGGCAGTTTTACCCATTGTTACTTGCATATGGATAGTCTGATGTTTGGTGCTTTGCCACCAACCTGGAGGTGTGGGTATCTTGGATGAATATCAATACACCCCCTCCTTTTGTGGTTTTCTGCAAGTTTTGGGCCTGAAAAGCATGGTATGAGGTATAACTTGGTAGTGCTCGGGTGCTGTTGGTAGCCCTGAATCCAGTATCTGTTACTGCACAGATAGCGATGTTCTCCATGCTGAGGAATGTTTCGAGTGTGTGCATCATCAGGTTTAGAGTCCTGCAGTGGCATATATGACTGCTCAGAGTAACAAGGTAATAGTTCCAATAATTACATCTAATTTAGACCAATTTGGGTATGTCACCGGTAATAGGGAAGCAAATACCTTTGGGAGTGATACTATTTTGTATATTCTAAACTATAATATGGATTCAGAGTTTATTGTGAATATAGTTATGAAATATTGGAAGACATTTTACAGATATAAGGTGGAACCGAAGATTTTTGCACATAAGCCTAAGTTTGTATATAGGAAAGATTTGTCATTAAAGGATATTTTTGAGAGAAGTATGGCGGACACAATGCCCATTAGTTATAAGAACAAGGGGAATTACAAGTGTGGTAGATGCACTACTTGTAATTATATATATATATATATATCAGGACACACACTTTCTATTAATGAAAGTGACATATATATAAATGGTCATTTTGATTGCTACAGCAAAAATTTAGTGTATGTTGCAATGTGTGATTCGTGCAGGGCGTTTTATGTGGGCAAAACCTGTAGAAGGTTTAGGGATAGAATAAAAGAACATATTCTTGATATAAAACATCAAAAACCCACAAATGCCCTGGCAAGACATGTTATGACAAATGAAGGACATAACTTTAAATTTTGTGTGGTCCAACAGGTATGTTTTGACCAACAAGGAAGAACAACACAGTACCATTTAGATATGAGTGAGCTCATGTGGCAGCTTAGGCTTGATGCAAACCATTATCCAGGTTTAAATGAGTGTCTTTCAATTAAGCCTTGGCTTAGGTTAAAAAACCTTCAGAATATTTAGTAGATTTGATTTGGTATTTTGAGTGTAAGGACCAGCATGTAGTATAATAATTATATACATTTTTTGTACATTTGGATATGGGTATAACAACAGCATTAGCTGTATATCCTTTAGATATACAAATATGACACATTTTGAATATTTAGCAAATCTTATATAGAACACATACACTATTATATAAGAAAGCACTTTTATTATATAAGGAAATCAACATATAGTGTACAATGGGTTTAAGTGTTGAATTATGTTGGTATATATACACTTTTTACAGTCTTAGATATTAAGGTTAAATTAATTTAAAACTAAAATAGTACAACACCTAAGAATAGAATAGGAATGTTGTATACATTTTTAAAGAAAATGTTTTTTGGAATGGGGGGGGGGTGTTCAATTGTGGTAGTACCTTTTTAAACAGAATTGACAGAGTGTAATTGTTTAATTAGTTTTACCTGTTTGTGTAGATATATATATATATATATATATATATATATATATATATATATATATATATATATATATATATATATATATAGGTAGTACCTTTTCACCAATCTGATGAAGTCATTTCCTTGGGACGAAACCTAGGTCATTGGTGAAGCTGGTGCTACTGTGTTGGAGTGTTCATTGTTCAGTGCGTCTGGATTAAACCTGCTTTTTACAACTTTTGGCAGCTTGTACTTGTTCTTCCTTTTTTTATTGAAGACATCACATCCACGTTAAGGATTTGGTTCCAAGTGTTGTGTTTGTGAGGGTGGTCTGTAGCAGGCTATAACCTGGAAGGCAGTTTTACCCATTGTTACTTGCATATGGATAGTCTCTGATGTTTGGTGCTTTGCCACCAACCTGGAGGTGTGGGTATCTTGGATGAATATCAATACACCCCCTCCTTTTGTGGTTTTCTGCAAGTTTTGGGCCTGAAAAGCATGGTATGAGGTATAACTTGGTAGTGCTCGGGTGCTGTTGGTAGCCCTGAATCCAGTATCTGTTACTGCACAGATAGCGATGTTCTCCATGCTGAGGAATGTTTCGAGTGTGTGCATCATCAGGTTTAGAGTCCTGCAGTGGCATATATGACTGCTCACGTGGACAGATGCCAGGTAAGTCATATGCAAAGTGTCACAGGCAACTTACATGTGCACAGGAGAAACAGTGACATTCTGTCAAGTGAGATATGAACATACATATAGTAAGCTATGCAGATGTCACTAGGAGTCCACAGAAGCTGTGTAACTCTGCATGGCAGGTCGGATCAGTATTCCAGGGTAACTGCAAGGAAACATGCATGCAAACATAGCTACTGTAAGCAGGGCTGCATGTAGTCCATTGTACAACAAACAAGCTGTACCACTTTCAGTAGGTAACACTGCAAATGCTCACCAGCTGACATATGAATACCTATGTCACCAAAGGTGATACTTACCAGACCACGGACAGAAATGACATGGCCAGACACGCTGCATCCCACATGAACACACATCTCAAGCAGCACAGACCTCACAAAGTCAGTGTTCTTAACAGGCACAGCCCATAAGGCCAAACACAATGTGTGACACACCTATAATAGGTGATGCCATAGTCAGACACACTGACGTCCCGCTCTCCAGACTGAGCAAGGTGAGGGTCACATTTAGCTACCTGTCGGGTGATAGAATGTGCCACATAACACAAGAACTCAGGTCACTCCACAGCAAGTACAAGTATGAGGCAGTCATTGTCCATGCTGGTGTGAACAACCTGAGACGTGCCTCCCTGGACCACATGGAAAGAGGTAGAGGAGCTCTTACATCACCCTCTCAAACTCAGGAATCCCACACAGCCTGCATGACGACACAGGAGAGTATAGATTTCTCTGCAAACACCATCATACTGGGTGACTTCAACTACCCAAACATAGACCATGAGCATTACTCAAGCCACAATACCCAAGCTCTAGGGTTCCCATAGTTCAGAAACTCTTTAGCTATGGAACAAGTAGTCAACACTCCCACAAGAGGGGGAAAATGTACTAGACCTGATCATCACAAACATGAGTACAAAATGCTCACCACTTGAAGTATATCCCTCATTGTTGCAATTGAACCATATACTAATCACACTGGAGTACTGGATCCCCCACATATGCAAACCTCAAACACATCTATGTGTGTATGTGGGAAATGCCCCTATTAGCAACTGTGACAGTACACTACAGGATGCAGATTCCCCTTTTGAAACACTGATGATGTCAGCACTCTAACTATATTACCTGAATTAAAGCTCCCCAGTAATTCGTATAGCACGCTCTGCTAATGCATCTGTGTCTAGTGTCATAACATAGTTAGATAGGGGTTTGAAGCCTGCAAAGGGAATGTATGTGAGTTAGTGTGAGTGGGATTTGTGTGTGCATAATGCTGTGAGGGAAAAGTGCCTTTTGCCAACTGGGAGAACACACTACAGGGTGCACATCCCTCTTCCTAAACACAGATGATGTCAGCACCCTCTAAGTACAGCATTAGAAAGGATTTCTCCCACTAATGCAAATAGCGCACTCTGGTAATGTGTCCGTCTCTAGTGTCATAACACAGTTAGGTAGGGGTTTGAATCTTGCAAATGGAAAGTATGTGTTTTAGTGTTAGTGGGTTTAGTGTGTGTGCACAATGCTGGGTGTGGGATGTGTCTTTTGCCAAATAGGGCTACGCACTGCAGGGTGCACATTTCCCTTAACACAGTGATGTTGACAGCACCCAATACAAACAACATGACAACAGACAACTGCCAGTACTCAGTATAGTGCTACATGCTACTGTAACATGCACATGTACCAGAACATACCTAGATAGTGTTTTGAAACCTGAATGTGGCAAGTGTGTGGATGTGGGATGTTTCTGTGTGTGCATTTCCGTATGGAAAACATGTTGGATGTGGCAATCAGGGAACCACAGTACCTGATGCACATTACACTTTTAAACTAATGAGGTTGCCTGCACCCTGTGAGTACAGGTAGAGAGGAGGAAATCGGTAGTAATCCAAATAGTGCACTTTTCAAATGTGTACCTGTCATGTGTCGACAGCTACTCATGTAGGGTAATAAATAATGGAAATGGCAGGTGAGCATGTGCATGTGGGGGTAGCAGGGTGTGTGTAAATGCATGTGTGACAGAACAGATGCATATAGCTGAATCTACAATACAGCACATGATGCACATTCCCATAGTCAATGGTAGCATGTGATGGTGTGCAGCTGGTACACTTTGGTAAGTAGTATGGGTGCAGATAACAATTCAGGACATTCATACAGTTACTGCAGCAGGAATGCTGGGATATACACACAATCATAGTGGAACAGTGAACAGTTACCAACATGTTACTACTTATACACATCTATGTAGTCACCCTGTGCATCAGCAACGTGTTTACCTTTTCCTGCACTGATGTTGTAGTATGCAGGAGGTGGCACAGTGTCATATGCACAGGGTGTGGGTTAGGTATGCCCAAGCCAGCCACTGCTACCGCCAATTGACATGTGTGTGTATGTGTGTTTGTGAGGGGCAGCAGTACAGGGTGGACCGGTGTTGGTGCAGTGTGTGTGTGTATGTGTTTGCCCTAGGTGTTAATTGTCTGCATGTGTGTAAGCACGCACACAGTCTCACATAATGGCTGCCATGTACAGGGTTTTGTGGCCAGCCACAGACTGCACCTGTCAGGTCATCCAGATCAGTGTCTGTGGACACGGTACCTGTGCCTGGCAGGGGTGCTATGGACCGTATCCGGTACTAACCCAGACTGGGTACTGTCATCGGAAGCGGGTGTGTGTTGACTGGACACATTTCCCTGTTGGGACTGTCCAGAGCCACGTGCATGTGGTCTCCTGGGGAGTCCTGATGACAGCACTAACCCAGCATTGCTGGGGCTGCTGCTGGCACTTGAGGTGCGTGAGTGGGCCT
>NC_056728.1:1683678216-1683695716 GCF_019279795.1 Protopterus annectens | reverse complement strand
CTGTATAGCTGGGGAGGTAGGTTGGGTAGGTTAAAAGACAAGACAGAAGACGCATACAGGGGCGGTGTATGACACGTGGGGGGGGTTACACAATTGACGGGGACGGAGGTTGAGATATCCAGGGCACATGAGCCCACAGATGGCAACAGTGGAACTGATATCCCCACCCATAGGCAGTTGCCACTGTTCCTTCACAGCCCAGGACGGGGCTGTGCTGGGGGCTGGGCAGGCGTGACAACGGGCATGCCCCTAAGCTGTGCCACCCGGACCTCAAGCTGGCGTAGGGGCCCAAGAACAGAGTCTTGGATCTCCCTTCGCACCACAGACCGGACAGCTTGGAGGGTGAGTGGACGGGCTCCTCCGGCCACGCTTGCAGAGGGGGGATAGGCCCCATCCCCTGCAGCGCTTCCACCCGAAGGTGGCACAAGGCCACCGGAGGAGGGTCTGGCCTGGGCACTAGTGCCAGGTGCAGTCGCCAGATGAGGTGGGAGAGGTGGGTCCACTGGGACCCGCCTTCCCAAGCGTTCTAGGTTTGTGAGTATGTTAGTTTGGGTTAGTAGCATATTATTCCATTCAAATTAGTTGTAACAGCATGCATTGGTATTCCCGTTAAACACCCAGATATTAATACCATTGAACAATAGGCATATCAATATCACATGCATTATTTGAACAGAAATACACAATCTACATGCAGGGTTGATTAATGGCAACAGGCCATCAGGTTTGCAGGTATGAACAGGGCACATGCAACAACGGACATGCATATATTTTTGAAACAACAGGACAAATGTCCATGGTTAATGAAATGTTCACATACCAATATTTAGTGAGTTTTTTAATTTGCAATTATAGGGTGGTGTGGAGAAAGAAAATGATGACACATTCATAAATTATACATTAATATACATTTGTAATAGAAACACAATTAACTTGTGGGTGATTGTTTCCAAATGATTTTTAATTGACTGTCATGCTAGACCTGTTACAGATACATCACTATCCTAGTTATTTTGAATTTGATCAGATGCATCATCCTGCTACACTTTGATGACAGGGCAGGGGACAACTGTGGATGTTTAGTATGTCAGACAATCATTCATTCTATCTGAATATTGTTGACTGTCATCACCATATACAGATTTTGGCTTAAACATTCAAGATTCAGACACACTGAAATCAGTTTGGGATGTTAATTTTTAATTCCCACATGCATTTAGTTCTGTAGAACCACACTGAGGCTTATATATTCAGGAGTTATTTATTGATGCATGACCCTTTCTGTCACTCTCACACATCCTGCTATTTCACAGTTCAGGTTGGTACTTCTAGGCTTTGTTCACATATTAGACCAGTGGTGATTCAAACACTTTCCAGCAGCCTCACTTCTGTCATGATTCAGCATTTCAACAGGGGATATATCTCACATGTGATTAACTCAGCTTCTGAAGCTGTACTCTTGAGACTACTGCAGGTTATACTACATTTAATTAATGGTGGGACATCTGTATTACAGAACTATTTATTTCTATCAATTATATTTCCAGTTTCACTTGCATACTGATGAACTTGTTGCAGCCATACCTGCAGACTTTCACTTGTTGCTTGCACAGTCTATTAGTTTTAATCAATACACTGCAGTGTTCTGCTACGTGCTACACTATAATATTTATTTAAAAGTACTAGGTGGGGTTACTAACCTGCATGGTGGCGCAGCCGCACCAGCCTGCGGTCATGTGCCTGCAATTTGCAGAGCGGACACCTGCAGCTGTAATACAAAACAAGTAATAGTGGAATACACATCTCCATGGTATCAGCTAGTTGAATTCCTTACATACATAAGTAAAATGTAACTTACTCAGTAGTGGGGCGTTGGGCATATCCCGGGCCTCCTGGATCCATTGGGTCAACTGGTCTTCTTTACGTCGCTTCAGGTCTGCATGGTGGTGACGGACCTGCTCACCAGTACGTGGAATCCCAGTAGCACTAGTGAGATCATGAGCCAACTGGTCCCATGCCTCTGCCCTGTATGCTCCCCATGAGACATGGCCCTGCATGAGTTGGGCCTCATGATGGTGAACTAGGAGCCAGACCATGTATCTGGACTCCTCAACGCCCCACCGCTGTGCTCGAAAGCAACGTCCCTCCCCTACTCCACTCATTCTGCCTGCAGGTCTATTCTACAATCGTTTCTGCTGTGTATTCCCACCTATGGGGCTTGTATATGCCAATTTTCCCACACATTTCTATGATTGGCCGTTTTGGAATTGTATCTGCTTCACAGAAACTGCTTTATCATGCTCCATTTTGGATTACATCCTATATGTATGCTATTTCTGCATTTCTAAGTACTGCTGTCATGGCTTAGTGGTTTAGTACCTTGACTCTAGTGCATGGTATCCTGGGTTCGAATCTGACCACTGATTTTTAATTTTATGACTGTCTAGAAATGAGTTCAGGACCTGTCAATCAAACATGCCAAAGGCACTTTTAAGCACTTAAAATCAGGTCTGCTAACGCATGCGCACCGGTGGTTAGCTTGTGGGCGCGCCACGCATCTCCGCGCAAACGGTGTGCGCTGGGTTAAATCTTAATTGGCTAGTAACACGCATGTTAGGCTAAGCACAGCTAGTTGCAAACAGTTTGAGCCTGTTAAACCAGTGCTTAGCTACGGGCAAGCAATTTGCAGCCTTTGAAACACTACTCGGCTACGGGCACTCTGTCTCACAGCAGCTTAGCTATAAGTACATTTCTAAATATTTTTATTATTGTATTACTTGAAAATATATGCTCCATTTCATTCCATTTTACAAAAGCAAATACTTTTACATTTGTACAATACTGTCAGGGGCCTTTTTAGTGCTTATTTACAAAAAAAAAAAAAGGTTGTTGTGTGGGCTCGAACCTTGCTTGCCTGCTCTTAAGCTGACAACTCTACCGCTATGCTATTACTTCTTTGCTTAGTTTGCATATTTAGTTCTTGTATCCTTTTCCCCACTGATTGCTAACTGCAGTTGCGCTAGTAGCACACCCGCGCACACAGGAGCAAACATTTACGGGGTTTTAAAAAAAAAAAAACAGTTTTCATTTTCATTATATAATGTTCACTGTTCACTTTTTACATTGCTGGTCTGTGGGGCATGTGTTGTGTAGTGTGTTTATTCACATTTCCATGGCCTCTCTCGTGGCTGTTTACTTTCTGCCATTCTAGACTTCCGGGGGCGTGTCCGCTTGCAGGGCTTAGTGTACGGACATGCCCCCTACTGTCTTAAACGGACCGTGTAAGAGTTAGTGTGATTCAGCATGCCTCATGCACCTCATGCATATGCATGACATGCTGACATCACACTGTTTAACTGCAGCCTCCGTGTAAGAGTTATAACTCTTACACGGAGGCTTCCTGAATTTGGCCCTACATTTTACACTTGGTATAATCTTTCTGAGTGATTAAAAAGCATAAAAAATGTGGTAGGGATGTTCTTAAGTACAGATTGTGTACACTTAGAGCAGGTGTTCTTGAAAATGGCTCTATATGCTCTTGGTTTTGTTTAGTTTGATTTTGTCTGTAAAATATCTTCATCTGTGTTTATGCAATTTACAGAACATTTCTTTGTATACCTTTCAGTTTATTATTTTTCTGTTTGTGTGGCTTTTTTGTGTTTAGCTATTTTGAATTTTATTTATTAAAAACAAAACTGCTTATATCGGGTATTTCTGCAGAGATTACATTTTCCATTTTAATAAATGTTGATAGATTCAGTGTATGCCAATATTTGGATCGCTTTTAAACAAATGAAATTCCAGCTTTATAACACTGTTACTTGGGCTGCAAAAAGTGCCACTGGCAGATATTTTAAACATTTTCATTATCTGGTTTTCTGAACCAGTCGGCAGGGAGAAGCTGAATGCAATTAACTTACTTTTCTTAAAGCTGTATTCCCATCTAAAGACAGATTATGCTGAAAAGCAGTCTAAAATTACTGTCTACATTTGTAAGAAATAGCCAATGTTCAACTCGATGCTTTCTATGTAAAACTGGGTTCATCATTATATACTTTTGGTGTCTTACTTTTTCCAGGGTGGTTTGAAGGCAGTAATCTGGACAGATGTGTTTCAGTCCTTGGTGATGTTTGCAGGAATGCTGGCCGTTATTACTGTTGGTTCTATAAAAGTGGGTGGCATCACTGAAGTGTGGCGGATTGCAAATGAAGCAGGAAAGATATCTGGAATTGAGTAAGTACAGAGTTCTAAGTTTTCTTTAGTAATAAACAGAAGGGAGGAACTTAGTTTGTACTTTACTCTAAATCATACCAGGGCTCATGACCTTAGAAGTGGTCTTGTAGCAAGTAATGAGATGTCCAGGTAAATGCTACAATTGTCATTGTAGATGCAGTGCATTAATCTGTAGTTTTAAAGAGCAGTACTTTTAAAAGAAATGTTTCACCGTTGAGCTTCTCTGAGACTGTAAATTTACATTAAGACTCTCTTATAACTTGAATCCCTAGGCTTTGGTTTGTATACAGTATTAACTTTGTGCAATGCTGCTTGTATGAAATGAGTTATTTCATTATTTTCCCCTTGTCAGCAGTTATCTTCCCGACTGCAGACAGAAGAAGCTGAAATGAGCATTATTTTACTGTAAAACAAAACTGCCTCGTTAAATTTGTATTTCTTAAAAAAAGAATGAAACAAAATTGTAGACTTTTTTTTCATTGCGGTTATGTTTAGGCAATCCAGTAATGTGTAATTAATGCTCTCAATGACTTGGTTACACGGCACTTGGAACTGCATAGCTTGTTTTTTTTGTTTTGACCTGATCATCAAAGGGCTGAACTGTGTCATTTATTTTTCAGATTTTGTTATCAAAAGGATAGTTTTTGATCAGGCTGTTTTTGTTGATGGCTTTTACCACTGGCTTCTTGCCTCTCATATTGGCTGCTAACTTTAGAACCCAGTTCATCATAGTGGTAGTAACGGGGTTATTAGAAGAGACAGCAGGGTACAGAAAGGATACAGATGAAGTGGTCATTGTGTTTCTTCTGGACAAATGTGGTTCATCCTACAGAATGTGTTAGTGTCTTCTAAATTGAAGACTCCTTAGGGGAGATATTAATAGCGGAGACCCACTGATCTTGCAGTCTTTTTAATCTCAAAAATAAGTTCTTGTCTGAAGAAGAAGGTATATTGTGGTCTGAAGAGATCAACAGAGGCAGAATCCTCTAGGCTTGTTTTCTGCATTGTCTGAGAGAGAGGTCCATTTTTTTTTTAATAAGGAGACTTTACAGTATGGTATTTTTTATATTATTCTTAACATAGTGGGGCTGCATTCATGACATGTTCTGTAGCAGTTGCCATGTAGGACTGCCTACATGGAAACTACTGCCTCCAATGGCAACAAGGGCATTTCTTTATAGTTGGCCCCTCAACATTAATTACCTACTCTTATGTTTGTTCTGCTTTTCTGTAGTTGTATTTATGGACTTGTTATTCAAAAGGAGTACCTGTAGAAAAAGGAGTACTTGTAGAAACTTGTTAGGATTGTTTCCTGACAATGAGTACTGCTCCCCATGTGAAACGTTTCCAGGACAGCACTGCTATGTGCTCATCCTCTCAAATTCTTTCCTGGCGTAGAAGCTTTCACTGAGAGAAAATTGCTCCAAGCTGCGTATTAGAGATTTAAAAATGATTTCATATCGAATTTCACTTAGCTGAGATTGTTCTCTTTTCTAGATAACTGACAAGTTTTGAATTCTGGATACAAGTAGTCAGCAGTTTGAGGATTCAGAGCATGCAGAAGAAAATTAAAAAGACATTCACAACAAATTTCAACAAAGAAAAATAAAACTGATAAATATCTGTAAAGCAAAGATAATACATACTAAAATTGGACACTACTTTATGTAACACGCAGATTACAAGGAACAATAACATTTTCCTATCAGAAAACCGTCCTTTTACAGAAAAAGACATAATTTTTCCAAAAGAGAAGGTAGAAAAAGAGGCAAGGGACAGGTGAAAAGGAAGAAATCAAAACTGAACGTGCAAGGATTGAATAACATTGCTGTAAGAAAAAAGAGGAGAAAGACAACAACATGGCTCAAGCTGTAGATACAAAGGCAGCTGGATAAGAATTGTATGCTTGTAACTGTAATAAGCAGTGAAAGCTGTGGGATTAATAAGACTAATGATGATGAAGATAATTCCTTTTTAACGACTGATGGAACAGATATTACTGAATTTGAGGTTGAATATTCTTCAGATCTAGTCAGCAAAGATATTCTTGTAATTGGAGATTCAGTTAGATGAAATGATACTTAAATTTGCAGAGAAGATGATGAACATTGAACAGTGTTATGCTTGCCAGGAGCAAAAATAGAGGATGTGAGACTGGCCTTAGCGTGTCTTAACATAAAGAAGTATGGATCTGTTTTTATTCATGTTGGTGGTAATCTCATCTCCAAGGATACCGACTGTTAATAGAGAACTTACAGCTCTCTTAGCATAGTTTGTACATGTGTTAGGACATATTTTTCACATCACATATATGAATGAAAATATTTTTGGGGTAAATAGCTACATGAAAAATGTTTCATTTTAAAAAATGGAAACGTGTAGAGCAACTAATGTGGGGCACGTGTTCAGACAAGATGGCATGCTCTTTTTCAAGATCAGGGAAAATAACTTTTACAGCAGATATTTTGCAATATTTGACAAACACAATGCAGAATTTTTGCCAGGTTGAAAATTTAACATTTCACAGATAAGTAACCTTTGATGCATCTCTGATGGTTGTTAATGCAAGGAGCATTAATAATAAAAGTTTTTGCATTGGAAAATATGCTTTATTCCCCCAAGATTGATGTTATTGTTTGTGAAACATGGTTAAAGAACATTGACTGGAAACCAGTTCTGTCAAGGTATAAATGTTTTTACTGTAACAGACATTCTAAAAAAAATCAGATGGAGGTGTTATGATAGGGATTAAAGATGGTTATGAGCCTGTGATTGTAACATGTTCAGTGATAACACCAGTACTATAGATTGTGTGACTGTGACAATAAAGACAACCCTGGAACATATAACTATTATTGGAGTGTATAGACTACCAAAGTCAAGTGCTGATGATCTAGAGGAATTCCTACATTTCTTGCATGTAACACAGGAGGGAGTAATAGTGCCTGGGGACTTATTTACCAGAAAGAGACTGGAATAATATTGATTCAACAACATTAGAAGGGAAATTATTCACAACGTATGTCCAGGGACAGAAGTTACTTCAGATTGTAAAAAAGCCTGCTAGGGAGCAAAACATACTAGACATTATTTGTGTTCCTAAAGAAATTACTGTTATTTCATGTCAGGTTTTACCAGCATTGATGTGCAGTGATCATGAGGTTATCAAGGTTAATAATTTGTTGGATAATTATGTTAAACTAAAATCTAAACCAATGCACAGAATATTAATAATAGAGTATATGGAAGCAAAACAGTCACTATCTAGAACTAATTGGAGTGATGCTTTCAGTGGAAAAACTGCAGAAGAAATAGATTTGAAAGCAATTGTTGGAATGCAAAAAAAAAAAAAAAGTTTAACATCAGGATCTGGGTACACAATGTCAGGAGGATATATTTCCTTAAGAACAAGATACTTGATTAGGGTGAGAGACAAAAAAAATAAAATGTATATACTTTGTAACATAGTCTCAGAGTGTAGGAGGTATTGTAGTAGCCCAAAGTGCTGGGGATGAGCATGGACTGCCTTGGGGATGGTTGCAATAACAGAACCGAGAAGGATAAAAGCAGACTCAGGAGTAGGTGAAAGAAACAGCATGCCCTGAATATTAAATGTTGAGTGTTAACAGAGAATGTGTGAGGTGAAAACATAAGGGTAGCTACAAAACCTCCTACTATATTAGTCCTTATAAACTTTTCACTGTTAGATCTGATGGGGAAAACCTGTCCACTATTAGATATTGCAAAAAAATCTCCACTGTTAGATTTCATTACATCTTCAGAAGATGAAGCCTTTAGCTACAACCATCCCCACAGAAAGGCTATGTATTACAAGCACTGAGGCCTAGTTCTGGGATGAACCAACTGTCAATTAAGAACAAAGTACTGCATTTAACACAAAAAAAGCTTTAAAAACAATTCAATATTAAACAAAGCAAGGGCGTTGTAGTTTGATTTTTTTTTTTAATTCCTGAAGCAGAGTTACTCAGAATAAAAGTATGTATCCAGAGCAGTATTCTTATTGCAGGTTAGTCACCAAGGATTGACCATTCAAACCCTGTACTCTTGCTACAGTAGTCAGTTTATTAAGAAGCCAGAGCTTTAGTCCTCTGCATTAACTGCCAGATTCCCATGGTTTTCAACAACAGTATAATTTCCTTTCATTTTAATCACTAATTCATTCTCATTTCCCCGATTGCAGTTAAGTCTACAAGTGAAGATTTGTATATTCATAATTACTTGCTTTAATAACTTGTATTATTTTCTTTCAGTATGCAACATAATTACTCTTTTTATACATTTGCACTATGAATAATGTTATTTCATTTGTATGAAATTATTTTTACTGTGTATTGCAAATGTACCTGGGCTAAGACTAAAGTAGGGCCTTGTGGATCAGTGCTGTCAGTCAATAAATTTAAATAAGATGAAAATAAACAAATCTCATCCGACTGCCTTTAATGCTATGAAGCGGCATAAACCTTTTCCAGCACTCCTTACCACATTTAATAGCCTATGCAGAGGTGACTAAAATTACCTTTACTGAAGTCCCATTTAGAGGCCTATTACTCTTCAGAACAGAAACTAATTAACATTTGAAAATAATTAAATATAAAAGGCACACTATTAATGCATTTGTGGATCTGTTACATCCTTCACATTATGCAGATAATACTGTACTGACCTTTTGCTCTGGTATAGCTTACACTTCCAGCAACAGGAAAACTAGTTTCCAATATTCCCATCCCATCTAGGATCCAATAAAGTTGGTGGACTGGTGCCTGAAGTCCTCAGCGTTGTCATGCAGGTCATGGTCAACTGCAGGTGGATCAGAACATGCCTGACCCCTGGGAAACATTAGAAGGAGTAATACTAACTTTAGTCCAGTGGCAGAACATTTTATGAGGGCCCATTTTGGAAAATGGGATTTTTTATTTTTTAGTGTTGGGTCAGCAAACTGGTAATTGTGGTACTGGGATGTTATTTGCCAGTAAATTGAATTTGTTAGAAACTACTATTTTTAATTACGGCACTCTGGCTCCCTATGGTCTAAATCAGGAAATACCTGTAACTTTTTGAAAGATACCAATGTTTTGACGTATGTTTCTGTAAAGCTGCTGCTAATTTTTATGTAAATAGTTTAATAGTTCCTTAGGAATTTTGTATTAAGGGGGATGTATTTGTGAAAAATGAGCACTGGGCACTTTTAAGTGGTGGGATGTATTATGTATTTAATGAACAAAGTTGAAGCAGCAAGCACCAAAGCAGTAGTTCCACAGTTAGAAGAACCAGACCGTGGGATGAAGTATGAAAGACTTTATTGTTCTTGCCTTGTTAAAACCAACAATAAAACTTCACTTTCAGCAAAAAACTTTCGTTAAAAACAGAAAAAACAATTGAGATCAAGCGCTTTCGCTTGGCTCAAATACCAAGCTTTATCAAGATGAACTGTTTACTAAAAGGGCCATTAATATAAGGCTCACCTTCGACCATGTGACAACAGGTCATAATTAAGGTTTAAAGTTGTACATTTTCAAATACCAAATGAAAGAATCATTATTATTCGTATTTGATCTGTCATATTAACCTGGCTACACTCATTAATACAATATTACATTATTATGCATTACATTGATGTTCACAGAGAAATATAAATTATAAAACAGTAATATGTTAAAATATTTAATTATCTTATGTCTTATATTAAAAATTCATTCCACTGTGTATCTTTCACCCTACTACTTGATTGTATACCACAAGTGTCTACTTGATTAAATATACACACAATGAATATGTAAATATTTTTTGTATGTAAATAAATACTTTTAAAAATATTTTTAAAAATATTCACTAAAAAGCTTTTTAAATACTAATATAAAATGTTTACAAATAAATAATATATTGATGTATATAAACTAATGGATGACCACCGACGCGCTTAAAAAACAAAATCAATTGAATAAACTGTTTCTATACACAATACATCCACCTTTCATATATATTCACAATCTAGCCATTCTTAATTTTAGAACACTTTTTATATTAATATGGTCATTCAAACCTGGACTAGTAGCAGCATCTAATTTGAGCTGCCACAGAAGTTCCTTATATTCTAAGCGTGTTTCCCAGTCACCCCCTCTGCCGTCCATTTGTACTTGTTCTAATACTATAAAATTTATTTGCATTTCTGGGCATGTAACGGAATGTTTGTAGAAAGCATTGGTTTCTTTTTTTCTGGAAACCTCATACAAATACTCATAAATTCTCTTTCTTAGAGATCTCTCTGTTTTACCAACATAAAGACTAAAACATTTTGTGCAATAACCCAAGTATACTATTCCTTGTGTTGCACAATTCGTGTAGATGTTGGCTTGAAAATGAAAGTTCCTTGAGGGGATATATAAAGAGCTTCTGTTTGAAATGGATGTGCACTGTTTGCACATTCCACATTTGTAAGTGCCTTTTTTCAAATTTTTACCATTATTGATTCTCCCTTGGGGTTGAAACTTTTCAAATAATTCTTTAATATTGGTGTCCCTACGTCTAGTAAATCTAGGGTATCTTGGAATATGTTTTTTTAACTCGTGTCCTGCCAAAACCGGCCAAAACTTAGAAATCACTTCTTCAATTTGTTGAGAATTATTTGAAAAACTGTGTATATAGTTATTAGAAAAAACAGTGTTAAATCTATTTAACACATAAAAATATGATTGTAAATAACTCCATGTTATGGTTACTAAAAGAATTTTGTACTTCACCTATTACACCAAAATATATAGTTAGTTATCCATTAAACATTATTATTAGTTATCGTAATTTTATATTCATGCATCCTAAGTATAAGGAATGGAATTTTATTCTATTCCCTATAATGTATACACAAGGTATGCTTTTGTCATCCACTTCTGAAAGAACTCTTTTAGTCACAGAAAATGATCTAAAGTACTGGTATCAGTTGCTATCTGATAATAAAGTTAAAAATTTAGACTTCTTAAAACAAGAATTTGATCTGAGAGAAACTTGTTGATTAGAAGTTCAGACCTTTAGACAACTTATTAATAAAATTGATTTAATGTCTATAACAGTTAAAGAATCTATTCCAATACTGATTGATTACTTGATATTAAATTTACAACATAAAGTTTCTGATAAAGGTAAGCTTTCATACATACATAAAATTATCAGAGAAGAAACTTAATACACTGTAGATACCTATTGGAATTATTTCACTTCCATTAATAGTGAATCACCAAATCAACAAGATAAACAATATATATTGGAATCTGCTTATAAAACTACTTCTTCCATTATTTGGAGACTTTTTACTTGGAAATTTTTACATAGATCTTTTTATACACCTTTGACGATGAATAAAATAAATAATAAAGACAATCTATGTAAAAGATGTAATGTAGAAATTAATGCTGATTGGGCACATATGTTTTATGACTGTATAAAATTGAAAGAATATTGGAAGTCAATCAATGATTTTTTGCAGGCTCTTTTTACAGATAATTTCATTATTTCTAAATCACTTATATTATTCAACACTCCTGTTCCTCAAACTGTTAAAAAGGTTAAGCTTCCCTTGTTATGGTCTATTCTAGCAGTGGCTAGAAAAATAATAACCAGAAATTGGATTTCAGATACTCCTCCTTCGTTTAATGAATTTAAAAATGTTATGACTGTAGTGTGCCATATGGAATTGATGACAATAAAATCAAGAACTACTAGAAAAACATCTTACTATGTTACATGGGATACTTTACAAAATCTGTTAAAAAAATCTTAGCTTCAATAGAATGGTATTTTAGTTTAATTGATTGATTTGATTGTCGTGGATGTCTTTGTAAATACTTTGGTTATTTTATTGAATGTTATAACCATTTCTATTTTAATTACTTGTATAAAATTGTTATGATATTTATTTTGAATGTTAAAAACAATAAACTTGTTTTAAAAAAAAAAAAAAAAAAGAAAAACCAGTGTTATGTGCTTGGCTAGGTTTTGGTTCCTGGGTCTGGCCCAAACCTAATAAAGGGGGATACTTGTCCTCCCTATGGTCCAAAACTTCTTTACTCATCTTGTCTATCAAAACTTCAGGATATCCACTTTCTAAAAACATATTTTTTAATAGTGTCAAGTCTTCCAAAAAATATTCTAAAGTACTAGACATTCTTGATGCCCTTATCATTTGACCCTTAATTATGCCTTTTTTTCTGATAGAATGGATGGCCACTTGTAAAATGGAGGTATGTGTTGGAAAAAGTAGGTTTCCTATACAACTTAGATGTAAACCTATTATTGGAACAATCTTTGAAAACTGTCACATCCAAATAGTTAATTTTTTCGTTACTGCTAGCATATGTGAAAGACAAAAAAGAAGTGGTGGAATTAATATATTCAAAAAATTCCAAAAATTGTTCCTCAGTACCACTCCACAAAATACTTATGTTGTCTAGAAACCTAGTATAGTGTTTTATGTACTCCTTCCATTTAGTCGAAAAAATAAATTCTTTTTCCCATCTGTGTAACACTATATTTGCATACATGGAGGCACATGGCGCACCCATTGCTACTCCCTTCTTTTGTTTATATATCTCTCCATTAAAAAACATAAAATTATTTTCCAATATAATCTCCATGAATTCAACAAGTAAATTAATGGTGTTGGCTGACAGACCTGATTCTTTAACTAATATTTCATTAAACCAATTCAAGCCCTGTTCATGTGGAATACTCGAAAACAAGTCCACGACATCAGTTGTTATCATTATTAAATCAGATTGAAAAAAATCTGCTTGTATGCCCCTTAAAAAATCCCAGGAGTCTTTACATATGTACTTCAGAGTTGTTGCAAATTTCTTAAGCATATAATCAACAAACTTTCCTATAGGCTCTAGAATACCACCTTTACCTGACACTATAGGCCTAAATTTCAATGGTTCGAGACCTTTGTGTCTTGGGGATCCCGAAAATTATTGGGTTTATTAACATTCAGGTAATTATAAACCTCCTCATTAATAAATCCTTGTAGTAAATTGTCCATTAAAGTGTAATTAATTTTAGAATAAGCCAAATTCACTTCATTTTTGGAAAGCAATTTATATTTCTCAGAGTCCTGTAACATATTAAACAAATGCATTTCATAGTCCTGCATATACATCAGCACCAGCCCTCCTCCTTTGTCTGGCTTCATAGTTCTACATTTTTCTTTCCTAAGAAGCTGTGTCAATGCAGTTTCTTCTGGCCTCATGTTAGATGGTGTTTTATCTGTTTTTTTGGAAATAATCTTTCTTATTTCTTTGCTAACCATCTCTTCAAACACTTTTAGGGATGGGTGGGTTGGGGGATTAAAGGTACTAGTTCTGACTAATGTGGTTTTTGTACAGGGCTGTCCATTAAAATTCAAAATTAAATTTAGCTGCCTTATGAATAACTTCAAGTCTATTAAGGCTTCTGCTAAATCAGAAGGGCATGCCGGAATAAAGTGTAAACCTTTTATAAACAAATCAAAAAACTCCTCCTTGATTTCAATCTCAGTGAAATTATATACTGTGAAATTCTTGTCCTTCACTAATGTGTACTCTCTGTTAGCTTCACGTTCATCTAGAACCATCACATTAGAATCATCAAATGAGCACTGGGCACTTTAAGTGGTGAGATGTATTATGTATTTAATGATAAACTGAGTAATTGAATGTATTTAAGCTGTTGAAATTTGTATTCAGATATCCCTTGAAGGTGAAAAGCCAAGGTACCAGGATTAAAGCTGTGTAGTACTCCCGCCTTCGTGTTTTGAATGTATTAATTACCAACTTTAGACCTATAGCAATCTTATCTCCCTCCAAAACATTTGAAATATTCAAAAACAATTGTTAAATGATCTCCTGCAGGAAAAACTCCTGTGCCCTACACAATGTCACTTCTGTCCTTCCCATAGTGCTAACAGTGCACTTTTAACCTATATAGAGATTGTCAGTAAAGCTAGCGATAACAACAAACTAATCTCCTGTTTATTTCCAGACTTGTCAAAAGCTTTCAACCCAGTTTGCCACAGCAAACTTCTACTTCAAATGTCCTCATTAGATTTCTCTCAGCCCACCGCTACCTGTCCAAAAGGTATCAGTCAGTAAAATGGCAGTCCACCCTCTCTCCATACTTTCCAGTCACAACGGTGTACCATAATGCTCTATCCTTGGTTCTCTCCTCTTTAACATTCTCACCAACACCCTCCACACAACAAGCCTTCATAATGCAGTACTCAAATGGCTTCACACTCATTTGCACATCTGAAAATATGGCACACCTAAAAAAGGAAGGAAGCTTTAACAGCCACTGAAACGTAGGTTTTTAGCTCACAATTCATGCACAACACTATAAAAAAAATTCTCCGGATCCCTCTCTTACGAAAAAAGTCCTCTCTCAATAATACAACTATTGAAGTCGCTCACTTCTCATAGCAAATTATTAGGGATTGTGATGATGTGAGGTATTGCCAGCTATGCCAGGGGAAGTATGGCAGTGGATATCTAACATATACCAGCATAGCTAGCTGGAGTTTTGTAAAGAATTATATGCCATTTGTATACCAAACTGATTTGTACAGATGCTTGTGTTGAAAATGTATTTGTAAAGTTGCTTGTGTTAAAAGCATGCCACCAGTGTGTCCTGCTGGACAGAAAAGAGAAATGTATCTGTATGTCACTGTATTATAATTGTGGAAATTAATATATTGTAACAGAGGATACTGGAAGAGAAGAGGTTAATCTCAGTCTAGATAACTTTGAAAAATAGTTTGAAATTAAATTAGCTGGTAGGCCATTGTATCTTACAGTTCTGGTTGCATTAGAGACAAAATGTCTGTGAAAACATGGACTAGGAATCCTTGTTGTATTGTCAGTAACAGTGAATTAATTGCTACTCTGGAAGGGTGGAAGTTTGAAATTGTTTTATGACTTTCAGAAGCTGCAACAGATCTTGGCAAACCTCTAGGTATACAAGGTAACACATCTGTGCTAAATTCTGGCAGCCTGTAGTGAAGGGGGTTAGTATGGGAACCAGAAGTCACATAACCAGATGTATGTGATGTCATCCTGTAATCCATCACTGAAATGATGTTTTAATACTAGATGAGACAGAAGTCTCAGAACAGTCTGTTTTTGACAACTGACATAGGAGGATAACTCACCTGCATCATCTTGCCTTGCTCTAGTAAGTGACCAGGGAAAAGTATTTGTTTAGATCGGTCAGGAAAATATAGTGAGAATAGTTAAGTACTGTTTTCTCTATCTGTGTGAATCTATTCATCCGTATTATTTTAATATTTCCTGTGGCTGAAATGCTGATGTCCACTGTAAATAGATATTCATAGTTTCATGTTATTTATTATTTATTAAATATATTTAAACTTTTCATTGTGGGTGGTCCTTTACAGAATCTTTTAACCTTTGAGAGTACTTGTATCTATTTGGTGACTTTGTAGCCACTCCTGAAAGCCTTACTGCATTGGCCAAACACTACCATTGGTATTAATATTAATTTCACTCATAATTGGGTATCCTTGTAAGAGCCTTAGTCGCTTGCTGGCTTTGGTGTGTCTGGTAGTAGTGTATCTACCTTATAGTCTGGGCAGAAGGAGGCATAGCTACTAAATCTGTGCCAACCTTTTTGAGGTGTGGGTGGGTGTTGTGGGTCAGCTGCTTGGGGCAGGGACACAAAGCACTGGTTTCACAGAGAGGGTGCTTGAGGACTTGGCTTGCACATTTGGCTGAGGACTCCTCTATACAGCTGTGCCAGTGAGGAGTCTTATTGTGGGGCCTGGAGAGAGACTCTGGACTGTGTGTGTTCACTGTGTGCTCTTAAGGGAAATTGTGCTTGATGCAGAGAGTTGCATCTGGAAATATAGGGTGTGTCCATTCTTGTTCCAAGTGAATGTCCCTCACCAGTGTCAGTGGTGAGGATTTCAGGCTCCTTGTTCACTGGCTCAGAGAGGGAACGTCACAGGGATGATAGTGGATGATCTTAAATTCTGTCTGCATATATACAATTTGAAGAAAAAAATCATCAAAAACTAGAGATGGTTTATATATCTAAAAACTTTTTCAGCAAAGGAACTAAAACTACACTTGCCTTTACTTATCTGCTACCCCACACTTCTTTATGGGGCTCCTGCCCTTACTAGCCTCCAGGCTTCGCAAAAATTAAAACTTGAACAATGCTATAACAATGTTGCTAAATTTGCAGCTGGTAGCTCTTTCAGAATCCATGACTGTATAGCACTAAAAAGCCTAAACTGGTTAGAACTAACCCATCAACTAACATATATACACAGCTTGTTACCACCTATAAAAGTATCCAGCATCCATCTGCTTATCCAGCACTAAATAACATTCTGCATAGCTATGTTCCCAATCGGTCATTATGATTCAGTGACCAAAAACTCCTGTCTGTCCGCAAGCCTATCTGCTGGACATGGTCTGTAGTCCTACAATGTTGAGAAGGCCTGGAACTCCTTATCTATATTCACCAGTTCAACATCCTCCCACCCATCCTACAAAACTACTATGAAAGACTTCCTAGCCAAAAGCTGGCTCATTGCCAGGATAAACTTTATCCCTAAATGTGAACAATTACCCATACATACCTTACACCCCTTTACTCTCCTTTCTTCATTCACTTGCTTACTCCTATCAGCTTATCACCCCTAGGCATTCTGTCTAAATGTAACATAAGCCTGCTTTTCTCTCACTTCATCTTGCAATTCCTGTTGGTAACTTACCTTTAATTTCTGTACAAACTGGCTAAAATGTCTTTAAATATTAAGTCATCATATAACTTGTATCTATTCTTAACCAATGCTTTCATGTTATGTATAATTTGGTGTAATTATTTTAACTGTAGTTGTTTTTTGGATTATCTTTAAAGATTGTAAAATTGTTCTTAAAATATTTTGTAATACTTTGGAGATTTTGTCCCCCGGCCTCTGCTGAAAATTGGCTGCTACTCAGTCTGACTTTCCTGGTAACTAGATGTCAGTAATAATAATAATAGTAATAATAGTAACAACTGTGTCTTAGATAAAATAACTCATGATAATCATTTCACAGAAGCCTACTCCTGTGGGGCACAGTAAGCTTTTACAGTCTCTTCTACCAACACTGACAGTCCATTTAAGAAAGCATCAGGTTTTGCTACTGTGTTCCTCAGAAGAGCTTCTGGACTTCTTCGAATGTGTCCAGTAAAGTCTTTCTACAGACTCTTACTA